>NW_010973220.1:1499941-1500212 GCF_000737465.1 Haliaeetus leucocephalus | reverse complement strand
ATCAATGATCTGGACGAGGGGATCGAGTGCACCCTCAGTAAGTTTGCAGAAGACACCAAGTTGGGCAGGGGTGTTGATCTTCTTGAGGGTAGGAAGGCTCTACAGAGGGATCTGGACAGGCTGGATCGATGGGCTGAGACCAATTGTATGAGGTTCAACAAGGCCAAGTGGTGGGTCCTGCACTTGGGTCACAACAACCCCATGCAGCTCTACAGGCTTGGGGAAGAGTGGCTGGAAAGCTGCCCAGCAGAAAGACCTGGGGGTGCTGGTT
>NW_010973220.1:1479780-1499446 GCF_000737465.1 Haliaeetus leucocephalus | reverse complement strand
CTTTTCCAACCTAAGCAATTCTATGATTCTATGATTGTTCTACAGGTGATAAAAGCACTTATTTTAAAAGAGAGATGGTATGGCTGTAGATGCACCTGAACAACAGGAAGTAGTTCCTAATTTTCTCAATTCTGCTTTGGTACTTCTTAAATGCACCATTTTTTTTGGAACCTGATACAGAATGACATTACCTTCATTATGCTGTAAATTAATCCTTTCTTTGCTGATTGCCTATTTTACTAGAATTATTTTTGTTGAAATGACAAAAGAAAACTACAGCACTGACTTTCTCCCTTCACTATTTCTTGTGCCAAGTTCAACCTTGGTTTAACACAGTTGATTTCAAATACATGACAGTAAGGGTGAATTAGGTTTGTTATTCTGAATAGCTATTTGAGACTGGAAAAACTACCACATGACTTTCAAAACCAGATCTAGAAGGATTAGACTGTTAAGCAAAATAGAAAGCAATTTCCATATGAGCATGCAGTGAAGGCAGAAAGCCAAAGAGCTCTAAGTGTAACCTTTAAATATGCTGACACAGTAAGGTGCAATATTAGATTTACTGTTATGTTCTAAAAAGTTTTGTCTGCATTCCTAAATTTCTCATGCAACAAACTGGTTTGACACAAGAGACACAAGTATACATCTGGGAACTCTCTGTCTGATGAATTGGAGGACTTCTCATGCAGAGCATCCAAATAATCAGAAATATAGATCACTGAAGTATATTCCTACTCCCTGACAGGTAAAATCTGCAGCACGAGAGATCCTCTTAATTCAGCATAATGAGGTCTTCCATATGCTATCTACCTCATATCCAGGCTCTTAAAGCCACTTGTTTTTTGAGCATTTCCTGATACTAATCACCTAATCCAACTAGTAAAATCTGCTTAACTCCTTGGTGCCACAGGGCTAAACCTGTCAGGTGACTCATACCTAAAGAAAAAATTAGTCATCTTCCAGTTACGTATCACAGAACTTAGTTTTGAGTCATCCATTCCCAAACAGAACCTGCTACCCAAAGGTGGTGTCTTGAGGTTCTCTGTACAATATACAGGAATGATGAATGCCTCGGAGATAGAACATAAAAAAACCTTTGTATGCTAATTGTGGAAACAATCTGGAGCTATCCAAGGGGAAGTCCTAAACACAGTGGTATGCCTGCACTCTCATCTTTCTCTAGAGCTCAGGGGCTTGAATCAGGTCTACAAGGAGAGAATATCTGTTCACTTGCATACAAAATACACTTACTAACTGAAGGAGTTAAGCAAGTCTATTTCTAAAATGTGATTTCTGAAGAAGACAGCAGTGGTTTCTTATTGTAAATCAACTCAGCATTTGAAATGACCATGCTCAAAAGGAGCATATATAGGTCTCTATCAGTTGAAGAGAAGCACATTTCCAAGGGAAAATTACAGGACATTTCATACTCAGAAAAAAGAAAAACACCCTCCCCCCCAAATCAACAACAACCAAAAAAACCCCCCAAAATTTGAAAACCTTAAGTCACTCTACCCTCTTTACAGAAAGATTGCCACTAGGGAGAAAAAAGATTAGTAAAGAAAAAAAGTAATTATAATTTAGCATGCGTATGTTCAGCTGCAAATTTGAGACATCCATGTCTAAATAAAGGCCTAGAATTCATTTGCCTAGAAATAGGTGCCACTTGGTAGATCCTAAGGTATGTCACCTGGTCTCCCGTTTTCTTTTTAGAAGGGACAGAAGTGTTCCATAGGTCCCTATGACTACATATGGATAGGTCTCTATGCTGCCATTACAATCAAGAGAGATCAGGATCATGGTCTCTGGGCAGTCACTGGAACAGGTTCCTCGGGGAAGTGGTCACGGCACCAAGTCTGTCAGAATTCAAGGAGCATCTGGATGATGCTCTTAGTCATATAGTTTAGTTTTGGGTAGTCCTGTGAAGAGCAGGGAGTTGGACTCAATGATCTTCATGGGTGCCTTGCAGTTTGAGATAATCTATGATTCTATGATCTAATTACCTAGATATAGGTGATGAGTGCCCTTTGAGGCTCCCTAAGTATCTGGAGCATCCACATGGGATTGGAAGACATCATACCAGAGAAAACTGGTATGTTGTGGAGTGTCATCTGGAGGCCAGGTAGGGAGGGAGGTAGTAGATCATCTTAAATGCCACAAACATCTACAAAGTAACAACTGAATTGAGTCCTTTATCAAAGTAATCACTAGAGGTATGAACATCTAAATTTTAGTGTCCATGATCTGAAGATAAATTGCCATCCACGAAATCTGCTGTTTTCTTTGATAAGCTGTACTCAGCTGAAAAAAGGAAGGTATTGTATTCTTTGACCTGGCCCCGTGGAACTGTTAACAAATACAAATTAAGCTTTTTTTTTTTTTTAGTTGTTATTGCTAATTGAAAATATCAGCCATAAAACCTTCGTTAGAAAAGGAGTGAAAAATATAGGTTTCCCCCCTTTCCATTGCTAGTACTTGAACCATGGGGCAGCAACGTCATATTCTCCAGGAACACCTTATTGCAGCCTTTCAGTACTTAAAGGGCGCTTGTAAGAAAGACAGAGAAAGACTTTTTACAGGGGCCTGTAGTCACAGGACAAGGGACAATAGTTTTAAACTGAAAGACGGTACATTTAGATTGGCTATAAAGAAGACTTTTTTCATGATGAGGGTGGTAAGACTCAAAGAGGTTGCCATGAGAATTTGTGGGTGCCCCATCATTGGAATTCTTCAAGGTCAGGTAGGATGGTACTCTGAGTAACCTGATCTAGTGACAGATGTCCCTGCCTATGGCAGAGGGGTTGGACTTAGATATCTTTAAAGGTTCCTTCCAACCCAAACCATTCTATGATTCTTCCTTGATCAGTCAGATTTTTTTGCCCAAATAAGTTGTTTTCATCCTTTCTATCCCAAAGTGGTAACACTCCAACATGAGAGACGAACTGGTATTTCATCTGTAAAGCTGTTTTATTAAAAGCAGATTTAGTTGACATTGTCATTGTTGTTTTTTCATCTATGGGGTTAGCGTTCACACTACTGACAAGCTCAGTGCTTAAGGACAGCTAGTTGTCCCTTCACTAAGTTTACAGATTCTGAAATGGGTTAGTTACCACTTAACTGTATAGGCTAAGAGAACAGTGGGAACTGCAACATCTGAAGTTCTTTGGATGACAAAAATTGATATTGGCATTTATCACCTATCTATTCTCAGTTACCTCAGTAGTCTTTGCAACCACCCTAAGCTTAATACTAAGGTTTGGCAGTGGCCATGTATGTGGTAGATGAAGATTGTGATGAGTATAACTATTGTTTACAGTTTTGTCCTCTGTTTAAGGGGTCAATATTCTTAACATTCTTATTTTAAACTGTTACTTCACTACTGTTATTTTCCAAACTGTGCTTTTTGTGACATATTGAGTCTTGGTCAATGGCATTATATAGAACTAAGGAAGGCATAAAAATGTCCTTTAAACTTTCTGGTTTTATCTATTTTTCTGCAATTTTAAGAATATTTCTGAAGATATTTATTAAAATAAATTGGCCAATGTTGAAGATTACTTTGACAAGTGTTATTATTGCAGGGGAAAATAAAATATTAAAAAGTAAATTGCAGAATACCAACTACAACTTTTTCTCTTTTGATTATAATAAATTTAATCTTCTGTGTTTACAGAACTGATTTGAAATAAATGGTGTAAGGTCTAAAAAGCTAATTACTTTTATGTATCATAAGTAGTTTCCCTTATAGTTTTCATGAGAAAGAGAAGACTATGAAAGATACTTGTTTCTGGGAAATATTTTGTCATCAGTGTGTTTTTATTTTTCAAGGCTTGAAGAGATTTTTGTTTTATTATCAGTGAAAACCTTGTTCATATGCTAAAGATGTAGGCTTTTTCTCAGAAGCTTAATCTCTGTGTTATTGTGTGGAACAGTTGTATCTTTGGTTTTCTAGTCA
This sequence comes from Haliaeetus leucocephalus, assembly GCF_000737465.1. Taxonomy (NCBI): domain Eukaryota; kingdom Metazoa; phylum Chordata; class Aves; order Accipitriformes; family Accipitridae; genus Haliaeetus; species Haliaeetus leucocephalus. The sequence continues at coordinate 1,495,488 of NW_010973220.1, read as the reverse complement.
CTAGCAGTAGAAAGTTTGGTTGTAGGCAAGCAAACACATAGCTGTTACTTGAAAAGTTTGGATCATATTTGACATGAAATATTACCTTATATATTACACATATAGTGATCAATATATTTATGACCCTTTTTGTATAATTTTACAAAATTCTGACATTTCAATTGTCAGAAAAAAAGATGTAGAAATATTTTAAAATAACTTGAAAAATACATTGCGTTCATTAAGGCTTGACCTATGGTAATAAACTGAGGAGGACCTGGTCCTAGATCCGAGTACATATCTGTCAAATTTGTTAATTGTTAACACAGCCTCAGATGTGCTTTTAAGCAGTTCTAATTATTCTCCCAGTAAGGACCAAATATGTTTCAGAACTTAGCAGATGTGGAAAGCATTCCTCACTGGAATTTGGAAACGATCACCCTGTTTTCAGAGCAAAAAACTTCAGACATATTAGTCCTATGGGTGACTGAACATGGAAGAGTAATTCCCACCTCTACAGGTATGTTAAAAAAAAAAAAAAAATCCTTTCAGCCTTTGTAATTTCTCTAACATATAGAAGGAAACAAAATAAGATCATACTGATTATTTTCTTTGTGATTTATTTTTGGATTATGATATTAGCCCGGATACTGAGGGACTGGTTTTTGGATGATAAGTTTTCTTTTAGATCGGTGCATCTCTAATTTTACATTTAAATTAAGAATTTAAGCTACAGCTTTGTAAGAAAATCTGTCTTTAGGATGGAGATTCCAGGAAGTGCTAATTTTTCTGTTGTTATTTTCTCCTTTGATAATAGAAAGTTTTTAGCAGTATGTGCTAAAGGATGTCTTCAGGAATCCCAGGTTCCAAAGTCCAGGGGAAAGGTTGAAGCAAGGGACATGATAAACCCTTAGTAGGTACATCCTGGGAGTCCTGGTAGACACCAAGTTAAACATTAGACAGCAATATGCTCTTGCTGCAAAGAAAGCTAATGATATCCTGGGCTGCATTAGGCAAAGCATTGCCAGCAGGTTGAGGGAGGTGATCCTTCTCCTCTACTCAGCGCTTATGAGGACACACATGGAGTACTGGGTCCAGGTCTGGGCTCCTCAATACAAGAGAGACATCGGTAGGCTGGAGTTAGTTCAATGAAGCGCCACAAAGATGATGAAGGGTCTCACCATCTGTCATAGGAGGAAAGGCTGAGAGAGGTGGGACTGTTTACCCTAGAGAAGAGACAGCTCAAGGGGGGGGATCTCATCAATGTATATAAATACCTGAGGGGAGACTGCAAAGAGGAAAGAGCCAGGCTCTTTTCAGTGGTGCCCAGTGACAGAACCAGAGGCAATGGGCACAGACTGAAACACAGGAGGTTCCATCTGAACATCAGGAAACCCTTTTTTACTGTGACAGTGATGGAGCACTGAAACAGGTTTCCCAGGGAGGTTATGGAGTGTCCATCCTTGGAGGTACTCAAAATCCATCTAGACATGATCCTGGGCAACTGGATCTAAGTGGTCTTCCCTGAGCGGGGGGTTGGATCAGATGACCTCTGGAGGCCCCTTCCAACCTCAACTGTTCTGTGATTCTGTGATGTTGTTTCCACTTTTTTTTGGTTCTAAAACCATTTCAGTTCTGTAGGTATAATATGTCAGTGTTTACAATAGGCAAATATCGTTTTGGACCTGTCTACACTTCTGACTAAGCCTCTGGAAAAACTAGAAGCTGTTTCCCCACCAGGTCTTTGGGAATCTACTCCTGTTTGTCTTCTTTAGTTTAAACACAGAAGCAGTGAATATTCTAAAAAACAAACCAAGACAAAACATAACAAACAAAAAACCAACAGCAAAGGCACTACGTTACTCTATGATCCTGTTAAGTTACCTATCAGTAATATAGTGTTAATGATAATTACCTAATAAATAATGAATTAGTCTTACACTCCACTGCAATTCGCCCCCCCATGCACCTCCCCCACTGAAGGAATGAATTATATGGAAAATGCTAGTTATGTTACTTAATATACTTTTGAAAGCTGCATTGCTAGTATTTAGTCTGTGATATGTAGATACAGATAATGTACCTGGAAAAAGTAGAGAAAGGAAGAGATCAAATAATGGGACAGAAGTGAAACTGCTTCAGTGTGCCATGATTTCCTCCAAAAGCTGTAGGCTTTCCCAAACTGAAAAAAAGGCTGTCAAAGACTATATTGATTTGATACTTCAAAAAGCTATGGAGTGCATTCAGTGCAAGTAAGAAGTCTGCCAGGGGATTTGTAGGATGGAATATTTTCCATTAATTAAGTATACAGTCACTCATAATCTACTAGAAATTTAGCTGGACATGAATTAGTTCCTGAATGCATTTACTTAATTAAATCTTGTTCAGTGTTACTTCCCCATAGAATCACTAATTTTGGTTCAGCTAGGGGTTAAGGTGATTTAGCATTATAAGAAACATCTAAAAGAAAATAATTCTTTCTGATTTTAGAGGTACAGTGCATTATTTTTTTTTTAAGAGACTGCCAAATTTTAAACAGAAACAGGGAAAATAAAAAATTTAAGAAGGAGTAATAGATTCTCAGGACCATGCCAGCCTTAGCATTTGAGAACAGTGTCTAGACATGAGAGAATGTCAGTGTCACAATAAAACCAGAATGAAAAGTAAATCAATAAAGTCTATCCTTAGCCTTAAGCATTTGTATAAAAATATTCCAAGGGGAAAGCAAAACTGGGTAGATTTGATCTATCCTGAATTTATCAATAGAATTTTATGAGGAAACCTCACATTGCCTTAAATACCTACATATACCTCAACTGCCTAAAGATATGTATTAGAATATAATTGTCATCCTGCTGGGTAAAATTTTTTTCCAGCTCTGTTTGTGAATGATAAATAGGAATCTTTAGATAAATCAGATATTTACTGCTTAAGTGGAATTCCTCCTGAGGGAGAGGAGATACCACACTTGTAGTTGCAACTAAGAATATACCTATTTTCATACATACAGAGATTAAGACAAACTAAAAAAGACAAACTTTAAAACATTTGACAGATCCAGAGTTGGAGGAATACCAGGCGCTTCAGTAGTGTTAACTATAATCTTTCAAGATTCCTTGCATGATTTTCTAAATATTGTTCTGCTATAAGCCTGGGAAGACCAACGGAAAATATAAAAGAGTTTTATGTTTGAGTTACTCCAGGTTTTGGTCAAAAGACAGAAGAGACCATTTCAATTATTATTTTTTTTTTAATTTTACTTTATACACAGAAACAACAACAACAACAATAAAGTGGGCCACCAAAGGGTTCTGCCTAACTTACCCCCAGTGCCCTGCAGCATTATGATCACTCAATTGCCTGGTGTATTTTCTGTCCAAAAAGTGCCACAATCTCCTTCTGAGACCTTGTCTCCTAGGCTTCCCTCTTGAGGAACAAAACTGTAAAATAAGGAAAATCTTATGTATTTCTGAGTTGGAAGATACAGATTGGAAGGTAGCAGGAGTACTCCCTTGGGCAGAGGAATGCAGATGTTCTCACATGGTCATTAGTTCAGACATAGTCTCTCTAATTCACGCTCAATAAATAGTATGAAATTTCTGAAGAATGTTGGTATTAAGATGTACTGATGATCTTCATTCACTAAATTAAACAAGTAGGTCCACGAGCGCTGGATCTTATAAAAGCCTGGTTTCCACTGACTTTTATTTGTAGCTTCGTGACTTTGGTTTCTAAGTATATATGAGGTGTGAATGAAGCTTTTTTTTTAATTTCTGGAACTCATTTATTGAGTTCCTCACCACAGCGAAAAGTCTTATGTTATTAGGTGTAAGAACGTTAGCTTTTTTCACAGCTAGAACATTAACCTGGTATGTCCATTTATTCACCCTATTGTTTTAATTGTCTTTTATGCTTCTGAAGGCAGCCAACATTGCATAAGCAGATAAAACGTTTTTCACAGGAATCCTTGCAAAAACAAACTAATAAAATTAGCTGGAGTTACAGCTGCCTGTTACAATAGGTTAACATAAGTGTGTGGAAATTTTAGTAACTGTTGAATTTTCCTTATGACTTGCATGTATATGCATGGATTTATGTGTGCATATTAAGACCTTTCTGCATGCCAGAAAGCCTTCAATGTCACTAGCAGTTACTGGAAGACTTTTCTGTCAGCCTGACTTGTGTAATACAAACCCTCCAAGAGAATCTACTGTTTTAGCATTAGAACATTGAAAGTGTGCTGCAGAGTTGAGGTACTGACTGCTTAAGGTGACCCAAGGACTGATTCATAGTCTCAGCATACTCTTATGAAGACTAGAATGTCATGTTACCATTAGGGTTGCTGAACCACAAAAAAATTAAAACTAGATTAAGATCATGTGTACATTTAATGCTTTATTAATAACTCTCAAAATACTCAAAACTGATATAAATACTTGTAAGAGACAAGTGGTGCAGAAATGAAAGAAAATCTGCTTAATGTATTTACAGGAAATAAATACTTATCAGATAGATATCTCTCAGTCTTCCTTGTTTTAATGACTTACTGTGTTCCTCCTAATGAGGTAGCAAATGGGATTTCCATCTACATGTCCCAGTTTTAACTATTTGTTAATATTTATCAGTAAAATCAGTCATAGGAGTCTTTCTTGAAGAGCTGCTGTCATAGAACACATTCAGGACCACTTCTCAGAGTGCACGTTCAAATAGAATTGAATCTTAAATCATAACCTTTCTCCCATTATTTTTGGAAGAGTCTGTTAATTTCTTACAGCCTATACCCCTTTGAATTCTTCTAGTGGGTCACAAAAATGTAGTCTTTCATCTAAAATTTCCTCTATTCTCTTCTTGGAGATATCTTGGAGATAGTTGTGCCACATTCTTATCTAAAGTAGATGTTACTTTACATCTTTAGGAAAGAAGATGTCTTTTTATTAGAACATGAAGTGAGGTCAACTGCACTTAAATGGCTAATAAGTAACCCTGTATTTCAGTGAGGTGTAAAACAGTTTTTTTCCCTTTGGTGACTGCTTGCTGTGTTTCAGTATGAAACATACCTTGCACTGAACTACATGGTATAGCAAACTATATATTTTCTATATAAACTAAATAATGTACTTGTTACTAGTTCATAACTAGCTTCTGACCAAGAATTACTAAATAAAATGGGGCCAGAGACTACTCTTTGGCCACAAGTTAAGTGGCACATTCTGGCCATATTTACGCTATAAAAGCTCTGGCCATGGGTCTTTCCTGTGGCTCCTTTGGTGCTCTCCAGCCCTAATATGTAGCATTGTTTGACACACTTTTTTCTCCAACTCAAAGTGTATGAGATAGAAGTGAAGTTTCTGCTTGCCAGAATGGTGTTTACACAGCATGAAATTTTTGATGTGTGTTGTATTTCTTTAGAATGTGGTATTAAAATATGTGGAGGTGGTTGTAACAGTGTTAGAGCACTGTATGGGATAGAGTAGCCAAACCTGGTGCAATGTTAGAAATAGCCCCTCTCCAGGGCTACCCTTTGAACCACCGTCTCAGAAACCTTAGTGCCACAGGCTACATGTGCCAAGGAGCTTTCTAGCACTTAAAAAAATATGAAAAATCATTGACCTAGTAATTAAGATTTTCCACTAGCTCTGTGTTATTTAGCAGACTGGACAGAGCCATTGTTGACAGACAAAAATGTGAATTAACCACTCTGGGATTATAATCGGAATGTTATGACTGATCCCCAAACTCTTCCTTGTGAGTATACAATAATGCTGACTATAGGTGAAGTCTTGACCTGATAATGTTTTGGGAGTGGGTCACTTACTGTTTTACACAGGAAAAAAAATAAAATGGAGACATTCAAACATGAAACCAAAATAATAATAATAATAATAATGGAATATATTAGATTTCTTATCTAGGCTTTTATTTTTGTTGAAGGTATTTCTTTGCAGGGCATCAATTTCTTGCTATATAACGTGTTACAAGAATGCAGCTGGCATCATCATTATAGCTGTAAATAAGTATTACAGAGTTTCTGGATTTTGAACTGTGTAGAAAACAAGATTGCAATCTATTCCATTATTATTTTTAGAAATCTTCTGGAGAATTGGAAGCAATACTTCATGACAAAAATTGTACAAATATTCTTGTCAATGACCTTAGTGCTTTTTAAAACCCATACTTCTGGAAGGATTAACACAATAATTTGAGTTTTATAAAAATTTTTAGATAAAGTTTTTCCTTTTTTGTCTCCATGTTAAAAGAAACACTCGAATCTTTTTTCTGAAACAGTATTAATAGAGATAAGGAATCAGTTGTAACAGGGTTTTCTTTTTCTTAGTAGGTAATTGTAACAGTAGCAGGAAACCAGATTTTCAGAAGTTGGTCTGAGGTAATTGTGCAAAGGTTGGGCGCTTGTATCTCAGCAGTTCTTTTTTTAATAGGGCATTAAGTGATTGACAATGAGGATTGCGTTTCTTGTCACAGCAAACTAATATCCTTTTCTTTTCTTTCCTTTTCTTTTTTTTTTTTACAACTGTAATGCTTCTGTAGCTTGCTTCTAGCCCAGTATTCTTGTTGCACTTCTTGAAAAATTCATTAACTGTAAGAATGGGGTGAAAAAATCAAAACATGAATCATGTCGTGACAGATCAATGCATGCCTTTACAACAAAGGGAGGCTATTACAGGGTATCTTGCTCACTGTTTTCTGGATATTCTCTGGTGTAGCTTGCTGCAAGAGGGCAAAAAGTCTATTTATTTGTTTTATCCTGTTTGCTAAAACATGGATCAGAGTAATCTCTTTGGAGTAAGATGATATTCTGCTTTCCATGAAAGTAAATGACATGCCTAGAGAATAACATATTGAAGAGTGCATGCAATGAGAGATACTTCAAACATGGAGAGTGCAGAACGAGAAGAGATGAAGATGGAGAGCATGGAATAGAAAGATATGAAAATATATAAGAAGGAGGAAGATAATACAGTTTTTCCTAGGGACTTAATTTAATGAAGTGTCTTACAACCTAGGAAGCCTTAAGAAGTGCTGGATGAAAAGCAAAATTAAAGAAAACCCCCTCTTTCTTTTTTTCCAGAAGGATGCCAAAGACAGCAGAAATTTGCCCACAAAGTAATTTCTTTCAGTATCGCTATTTTATAAAGCAGGAGTTGCAAAACCGAGCTAAAGTTTTATTAAGCTGTTTAGTAGCATAAACATCAGGGAGCTGTGTCTCAATTAAACAAAGAGGGTGCAAGAGTTGGTTCAGTCTGTTTCAGAAGAACCAGCTGTAAAACCAGTCAATTCTTACACTACACATAAAAAGAACCCCAAAACTTCTCACTGCTGCTATACGGGTTTTTTTTTCAGAAGCATATCTCTTGTGCTGTATTCCAGTTAGCTGCTTCATCTCTTTTTACCTGTCTTAGATTGATTCCTGACCCATGTTACCTGGTATGTGTACCTCTCTCCAGGACTAACTTTTATTGTTCTGGAAGTGTATGCCTCTATCCATAGGGACCTTGGCAGACTGAAGGAGTGGACATATGTGAACCTCATGAAGTTCAACCATGCCAAGGCACCTGGGTCGTAGCAATCCCCAATATCAATAGAGACTGGGAGATGAATGGATTGAAAGCAGCCCTGCAGGGAAGGACCTGGGGATATCGGTGGATGAAAAATTGGACATGAGATGGCAATGTGCACTTGCAGCCCAGAAATCCAATTGTATCCTGGACTGCATCAAAATAAGCATGGCCAGCAGGTCGAGGGAGGTGATTCTCCCCACCTACTCCGCTCTTGTGAGACCCCACCTGGAGTGCTGCATCCAGCTCAGTGAGCCTCAGCACAAAAAAGACATGGACCTGTTTGAGAGGGTCCAGAGGAAGGCCATGGAAATTGTCAGAGGGCTGAAGCACCTCTCCTCTGAAGAAAGGCTGAGAGAGTTGGGGTTGTCTAGCCTGGAGAAGAGAAGGCTCTAGGGAGATCTTACTTTGGCCTTTCAATACTTAAAGGGGGCTTATAAGAAAGACAGAGAAGGAGTTTTTACCAGGGCCTGTAGTGACAAGACAAGGGGCAAAGATTTGAAACTGAAAGAGGGTAGATTTAGATTAGACATAAGGGAGAAGATTTTTTTCGATGCAGGTGATGAGACACTGGAACAGGTTGCCCAGAGAAGTTGTGGATGACCCATCCCTGGTAGTGTTCAAGGTCAGGTAGGATGGGACTTTGAGCATCCTGATCTAGTGAAAGACTTCATGGCAGAGGGGTTGGACTAGATGATCTTTAAGGTCCCTTCCAACCCAAACCATTCCATGATTTTATAGTTCTATGTTTCTATGATTCCATTTTGTAAAGGAAAAGATACTTTTATTCCTCTATTGAAATTTTACCTTTCCCTTCTAATTACTTTCTGTAATTCTTGCCTAAGAAGGGTTTGAACTGACGAGTCTGTTTCCATTTGAAATCATAACGTGTAAAAGTGTATTTGGGACAGTTAAAATACAGATACTCCTCACACAAGATTTTTTTTTTGTGTAAGCAGACAGCAAAACTGTTATTCCACACCCAAAACATCCCCAATGCATCTATATTAGCTTTTGATGTCATTGACATTCACCACACAAACAGGCTGACTCATCTATTATTGTCAGTAATAGATGTGTGTCACTCACTGTCACAATCCCATAACGGATTTGTATCTTGTATACAGTTTTAATATAGATAAAAGCTCCCTTTAGAAGTTTTGTAACTATTTAAATCTGGGGAATAAATTTGTGTGGAAACACTTTTTACCCTCCTAAACATGTTTTTGGCTATCCATGAAGAAAATAATTTTGACCCTGATGTTATTCTGATCTCTAACCATAATAAAGGATCTATTTTGGTCATGACATTTCAAGGTAGGTCCAATCTCTTGGCACTTTCAGAAGAGATTGCCTCCCAACAACCAGTAAATGTGTTCACAGAAAATAATCCTATAACTTACCTACCAAATAGATGAACTGGAATTCACGCAGTTATGTTTCATGAGTGTGTGTCCACGGAACCTGTTAAATGTCTTACTCATCCAGCCTAAGTAACAGTCTTGCAGTTGCATAGAGAAGAGCTTTCCTTGCCACATAAAAATCTAGTTGTGGTACACAATCAATAATAGAAGTTATAGAAAGCAGTACTGTTTCTAAAACTTGATATGCTGTTCCACTAACATAATGTACTAAAGTTGCATCAATTCCATTTTATTGGTTTCCTTGTGCAGAAAATTACTTGCTCATGCTGCCATTACATCTTATCTAAGAATTCAAAAAAACTGCTCAATGAATATGTGCAACTGTGTTTACTTAGATGCAAATGCATTGGCTCAATTTAAGGCATAATCACTGTACAATGCTACTTTTACAGAACAAGACAATACTGTAACATAAATTTTCTGGTATATGTGAATGTACATTTCCTAGGTGAGTAAGTGTTGTAGTTGAACCCCAGCCAGCAACTAAGCACCACACAGCCGCTCACTCACTCTCCCCTACCCAGTGGGATGGGGGAGAAAATCGGGAAAAGAAGCAAAACCTGTGGGTTGAGATAAGAACGGTTTAATAGAATAGAAAAGAAGAAATTAATAATGATAATGATAACGCTAATAAAAGGACAACAGCAATAATGAAAGGATTGGAATGTACAAATGATGTGCAGGGCAATTGCTCACCACCCGCCGACCGGCACCCCGCCAGTCCCTGAGCGGCAATTCCCCACTCCCACTCCCCCAGTTCCTATACTAGATGTGACGTCACATGGTATGGAATACCCCTTTGGCCAATTTGGGTCAGCTGTCCTGGCTGTGTCCCCTCCCAACTTTTTGTGCCCCTCCAGCCTTCTTGCTGGCTGGGCATGAGAAGCTGAAAAATCCTTGACTTAGTCTAAACACTACTTAGCAACAACTGAAAACATCAGTGTGTTATCAACATTCTTCTCATACTGAACTCAAAACATAGCACTGTACCAGCTACTAGGAAGACAGTTAACTCTATCCCAGCTGAAACCAGGACACAGTTCTAAGATGGATCCAACATATATATATATGCTATGCTTACAATCCAAGTACATCAGAAACAAGAGGAACAGAAGGCTAGATGTACTGTCCTTTGGTATGGGACCTCCAGAAGTACTAATGTTCTTTTCTTACATTAAGTAATTTTCATATCATTATTTAACAATATATGGTATATAGGATCCTTAGTAAAGTAGGAATACTGTAATCTACTAGTTACTGTACCTTCAACAACATGTACCTCAGAGTTATGTTTACTAAATCTCATATTTTGCCATCAAAAGAAACTACTAGTTTATAACATTCTGACTTGCATATTCACACTAACTTATGTAAACTGTGTCTTGCTAACTTCTTTTGTTACAAATACTGATTTTTTTTTTTGTTTGTGGAATTAAAACAGAAACAAAATCTAACTTGAATTGATTTCATGACTTGTCCTCTTGTAGCATACCCTGTTCTCTAGTTAGGGGAAAACCAATAACATATACTTCCCATTTGTTCCTAGTAAAAGTTAAACTTTTCTTCATTTTTTCAAACATATTATGTTCTGGAATACTTACTTTTCCTTTAATCATGATCTAGCCAGACAATACTTAAGACAACAGTACATATCAGAACTTCCTGTGCATGGGTTCTTCTAGTTAGTTATATCAGAACTTGCTATGTTCCATCTGAATAGTGGCAGAATTGTAAGTAGTTGACTATAACCAAAGAGGGAATGAAATGAGATTCTCCCTTTCAGGTAAATTAAAGCAAGTTGATTAAAGTAATATACTCATATGTGGTAAAAAAGAGACATAGCATTCTGTCTTCAGGAGTTGCCTGGCATTTAGAACTGTTATTTCATTAATTAATTAATCAGGTAAATATTAAGTATCATCAAAGTTAAAATTTATCCTCTAACTCTAGAGATAAAAAGTCTTTTAGTAGAAGCATGCTTTCCGTTAGAACTTATCAAATGTTTCTCTGAAAAGTGTTAACATGCAGTCCCCTGTTTTCTTGCTGTGTCACCCATGTGAGAACATGTTAGTTTATGAATGACAATGCTTAGTTATTCGGAGAGATTCAGAAAGATGAGAATGAATACCTTCCCTAAATTTGTTTACATAAGTCAATCAGCCTGTAGCATGCTAATACTATTTCAAGTAGACATCTACACTAGATTTAGATTCTTACAGGGTATGCTCTTTCTTTTTAAGTAGAAGAGCTTGAAGGTTGCCTTTGATTTGCTTCTTTACGACCATGTTAAAAAATGGAACATTAGATACTTGTTTGTACATGGTTAGAACTAATTTATGCAGTGTGAGTTTCTTCAGAGGTAACTGAACTATTACATGCTTGGTTTTATCTTCTTTGTTGATGTTCTCTTTCTCAGCTAGGATGTCAGAGGATGCAACAATCAAACAGAAAGTTTGTGAAGACCCATAACTGACCAAAATGTATTAATAACTGTGCACTGAGATAGAATTCCTGTCTATATTTAAACTGTTATGGCTACAGCAATGACTATAACTGCTGATAGCAATTCTCACAACAGAAAAATATTAGGAAAAAACTTAAAAGGATGTAAATGAGCTAGGACAAATCACTATGCATATAGTTAACCTATGAAATCTGATCTTAAAATAGAGTGAATGTTGTTACAAAAATGGTGTGATCTGCTCAAACAAGAGACAAAAAGCTATTCAGATTTATTCTGTGAATACCCAGCCAACTTCTGAAATGCAGCTACACACACACACTCAAAATCCAATTTAAGAAAAGAAAAAAAAAAGGGAAAAAAAAATGGAATTTATTTATCAATGCATATGCAGTGACCACTTTAATATATTGTTGTTTAAATGAACAAAAAGTTGAACATGACAATTAATTTTTGCTATTTTATATAGCTTTATGTTGTAAAATTTCCCGGTGAAAACATTGACAGCACTCAGGAAAACTATGATAGCTGAGGGACACAGGAAAGTGAAAATGATTCCCTTACAGTAAAAGCTATCTAGCATCTCACAGGCAGGCCTTAAGCTAGCTAAACAGGAGAACAGCAAGCACTACACCTGAAAGTGCAAAAGGTGATACACCATTGCTATAACAAATGATCTAGTTTTAAAAGCACTTTCAAAGACAAACATGTTTTTTCTTTCTCCTTACTTCCTGTGTTTGGACAACAGATATCTGAAGGCTTGCTCAGACCTGAAAAACAGATGTCTCTTAAGAACCATGTATTTCAAAATGTACAACTTATAAGGCATAGTTTTGGATTTTTTGTTCCGTAGCTTTTTAAAAAAAGCTGTTTGAAATATCCCTGATATTTCAACTAGGTGTTGCTTATTTAAATGCTTTGTCTCAGACCCAGGTCAAATATGACAGATTCAGGTATGCTGTCCTTTTTACACTGGAGATCATTTGCAAGAAAACCTATTCAGTAAATACAACTTGAAAGGGCCTGAATGCATTGTAAGCAAAATGTCCTTGTGTAGAAGAAATATATTTATTACCATGTACACACTCAAAATAAAATTTTATTTAAATAAGCCATACACTAAGTTAAACACTTATTATTGTTTTATACTATGCTGCTGAGCTTTATTAGACAAACATAGTTTCTTTGAGCCCTTTCATGCATTAAAGACATTTTATCTTTCTACACATAAATTCTTCAACTTTTGTGCATAGAGGAAAAGGGGAGTGTCTGGAAGGAGGGGGAAAAAGCAATGATGGAATAAATGTCCAGTTACTTATATCCTAAATGTGTCTTAATGGATGTGCCACCACTGAGATGTGCTCATAAAGGGGATAGTGCAGTTCACTGATTAAAATCATAAAAATGTTTTCTCTGAGATTTTCATGGAATGTACATTTCAAGTATGACTGTTTAAATCAATTCCCTCTTACAGAGATTGGTTTGTACATTGGCAACCCAGTCTCTGTTAGGATTTTAATGAGTCAAAAGAGTCAGGAGCTAGGAAAATCTCTTTACCTGGCTACAATGTCCCTGTCCTTTATTCATAGTTTCAGTACAAAGGAACAGGAAGTATCACTGCTGAAGTGCTACTGTTCTCTAGTTAAGATTAACTGAAGAAATAACTTTTGACACTTACCGTACTTCTGAAGTAGCAGAAGAAAATTGCTAACATTAAGCTTGCTGAAAGGATGCTTATCTCCATACAAGTTCTCTTCCTGAAAGACCTTTTGTCCTTCTGCAACTGGCAGAATAGTCCCTTTGAAACTCCAAGTTAGATTTCTGAATCTGGTAGCCTTGCAGATGTAAAGTTGTTGTACCCAGGTAGTCAGGTTCAGAAAATGCAAGGCTGACCACATATTCCCAATAGACACGTATGGATGCACAAAAAATATGCACACGTGACTGGCCACATGGGTAAACACAGGCAGGGAACAGTGTCTTACCAACACCCCATAAGTACATTGCACTCAACAAACATGAACAGCATGGTTGGCCTGCTCCCGTTCCTGCTTTCCAGCTGATCAAGGTTGGAGTCTTCTGGGGGAATATATCCAGACAATATGGAGCACATCCATGGATCTACCCAGTAGTGGTCCCAAGATGCCCTAGTCTCCCACATTGCTGGCTCCTGGACATGGGAGTCCCAGGGGTTTACAGTTCCACTGCTGTTGCTACTACTTAGACCTCTTAGGCTATTCAGCTTTAAGCTTTAAGTTCATTAGCATTAACATGTTTCCATTCAGATTAGACTACATATCCACACAGAAGATTGTAATGGAATCTAATAAAAATATAGATTGCATAGGGCTCATTGAAACAAACATGCTAACCAGCAACACATACTCAGCCAGCCCCGTTTATACCCTTTTCTCTTCATTTTCCCAAGCTTGTTCGTCCCTGATCCACCTCAGTCTCTCCCTTTCCTTGTCTTTAGTGTTTGCGCTAAGCATCCCATAAGTCTCCCATATTCCCATAATGTCCTTAAAACATTCCCCAGTAAATTTTACACAATTCTCAGATGTTCTTCCTCCTGTATACTGTAAGTGTGAAGCCCTTGTAGGCAACAATCCCTCTAGTCTGCAAGGACTTCTGGGAAGAGAATCTTTTTGGCTGACTAATCCTGTGGGGTCTCACATCAGGGACAATAATCTCATTGTTCTCCTTTGTTAGTCCTAGACCAGCTGATTCTATATGGTCTATTTGCCTTAAGTAGATTGCTGAGGTTTCTCCACCTGTCATTGTTTATCTTACCTTTACCGGATCTTTGTATCTTTTGCCTTTAGTAATGTAACCTAATACTATTTTTCTAAGGATTAACCTTCATCTATAATAATTCTGGGGTTTAACTAAACAAAATTAAACTAACCAGCCAACAATCAAATGAAAGAAACTCTTTGTGAAAGAAACTCCTCAATACAGAAAGAGCCTCTGATGAATTAATGCATCCATAATCTACATTAGCTGTCCTTTCAGGTTCCCGTTAGGTTTGGCAGATTAGGTTTAATGTGATGTTCCAGTTCCCAAATCACTCTTTCTTTAAGTGTTGAGGTTTACAATCTCAGCATGGGAAGTTAATGCCAAAGAATTATCTGATCTGTATTCTGCAAATTCGGAGAATTATCCATCTGAGGTGCAAGACTTTATTAACTAAACATAGATATTTAATTTAGGATGTGATAAATTGTGCTGTGAAAGTTGACATAATGCATATTATCCTAAAGTAAATGTTCATTTAGTTGGAAGAATTTTTTCCCAGAAGTGTCCCTGTCTCTCCACTGACTAGAAAGGGAGCCAAATGCAATTCAGCTGCTGAAATATAGATGTCTAGTGCCATTTCAGATGCTATACAGCATCTGAGACAACTGCATGGGGTTGGAAGATATGCCAGACTGAAGAAGACCCACAGCCCCTGAAACATATGGAGTTCCTGGAGTCTGGGAACTTGAACATCTCAAATTACACTAGACAGCTCTGCATAGGCAGTTAGAGCCTACCCTTACTCTCCAGGATTTCCGTACTGAGATGGGATGAATACCCGTCCTACAGTTTTACATAAAACATCAATAAGGAATCCAGTAAGCTATCAAAGGGCAATTTCTACACTATTTTGCCCTTTAGCTTTTATTTTGGATCATGTACAAGTTCAGCATAGTACCACTTTTGACAGGGTACTGCAGAGAGACAGACTAACTGGCTAAGTAGCAGCTCTGCTGAGAAGGTTCTTGGAATCCTGGTGGACAGTCTGTTAAACAGGAGTCAGTGGTGTGCCTTGGTGGTCATGAAGGAGCAGCATACGAGGCTGTACCAGTAGAACAAGGAAAGTGAGTGTCCCCCCTTATTTGGCACTCATTAGCTGCATCAAGAATACTGCATCCAGCTTTGGACTTACCAATAGAAGGCGGCTGTTGATAACCTGGAGTAAGTCCATTGGAGAGCCACCCAGATAGTTAGGGGCTGGAGCACTTGCACTGTGAGGAAATGCTGAGGGACAGGGCTTCTTTAAACTGGAGAAGAGAAGGCTTTGAGAGAACCAAAGAGCAGTTTCCCAGTGTGTAGAAGACAGTTACCGACAGTGCCAGGCTCTTTACCTAACTGCATGGTGGGAGAACAAGAGGTGGTGGCCATAAATTGAAACAGGAGGTTGTGACTGGATATAATGAAAATAAAATCTGTGTGAAGATAATTAAGCACTGGAAAAAGAAGCAGCTTAGTTGTGGTTGGGGGTGTA
>NW_010973220.1:1391567-1475605 GCF_000737465.1 Haliaeetus leucocephalus | reverse complement strand
TGGCAAGGAATGAGAAGGGCAGCAAGAAAGGATTCTACAAGTAGATAAACAGCAAAAGGAAGAATAAGGAAAGTGGGGTAGGGGACCTGGTGACAAATGACACTGAAAAGGTGGAAGTACTCAGTGCCTTCTTTGCCTCAGTCTTTACTTGAAAGATTGGTCTTCAGAAATACCAGGTCCCTGAGACTAGGGGAGAAGACTGGACAAGGAAGACTTGCCTTCGGAGGAGGAGAACTAGGTTAAGGAGCACTTGAATAAACTGGTTGTACCTAAGTCCATGGGGCCTGATGGGTTGCACCAAGAGTGTCGAGGGATCTGGATGATGTCTGAGTGAGGCCATTCCCACTTATTTTCAAAAGATCATGGCATGGCATGGCACGGAGAGGTTTCTGAAAGAGAGTAGATATCATTCCTGTCATTGAGAGGGGTAAGAAGGAATATCCAGGGAACTACAGGGCAGTTAGCCAGTTCCTGGAAAGGTGAAAATCCTCCTGGAAAGCATTCCCAAACAGATGAATAAAAGGAAGGTGACTGGGAGTAGTCAGCAGGGCTTTATGAAGGGGAAGTCATGCTTGACCAAACTGTTAGCCTACTATAAGGTGACTGGCTTGGTGGATGCGGGTATAGTAGTGGATGTTGTTTACTCTGATGTTAGAAAGGCTTTTGACACTGCCTCCCATAACATCATCATGGACAAGACTAAAAAGTACAGCTTAGGTAAGTGAACAGTAAGTTGGCTTGAACAGTGGCTGGATGGCTGGGCCCGGAAGGTTTTTTTTGATCAGTGACACAAAGTCTAGTTTGAGGCAAGTCAATAGTGGTGTACCCCAGGGGTCAATAATGGGGCCGATACTGTTCAACATCTTCATTAATGACCTGAATGATAGGACATAGTGCACCCACAGCAGTACTCGGATGATACAAAACTGCAAGGATTGTCTGACAGACTAGATGTTTCTGAGGAGCCTTGACAGGCTAGCAAAAGGGACCAACAGGAACCTCATGAAGTACCTGAAGGGGAAATGCAAAGCGTTGTCCCTGGTGATGAGTAACCCTATGCATCAAAACAGGCTGGGGTAGACAGGATGGAAAACAGCTTGACATAAAAGGACCTGGTAGTCCTGGTGGACGAGTTGAATGTGAGCCAGAAATGTGTGGTATTCTAACTTTGTGCTGATTGAAATACAGATACGTAATTTACATTCTGAATCTATTTTTTATATACTTTACTGAAATGAAATTAGATATCTTTCAAAAAATTGATATTGAATATTGTCAGAGGATAATACTGGATGGTATGCATCAAATACTTTGTCTGGGAAAATCCTTTAAAGGATTCATTTATAGTGAAGTCTTGGAAAATGATAATGACAAAAGCTAGTAGCTATTGAAGACATCACAGTAATGATCATTCAAGTGTGCCACATACAAAACCCTTGGCAGTAACATAATTATCTTGTAGTCTAAACTGAACTCAAGTTCATACCTAAACTTGCATATAATTTAAAATATGAGATTACAACAAAAGCAATGCCCTGAAAATTAAGGTGAGAATGTTTGAAAATATTGCAGGATGGTGAAAAAATGTTACGGTTTTGACATGGTATTAATGGATGACAATTGTCATAGGGACTAAATCAATTAATTTATATTGGCGACAGAGAGATAGTTATTTTTAAAAAAGATTATTTGAAAATTTAATGGAGCAAATATTGCTAAAGAATGTAGTTTGTTACTATCCTTGTAACTTAAATAGCTGAAAGTGATATGAATTTGACCTCACTAATTTGATCTCACAGTTGTATTAGCCCCCAAACAATTTAACATTAAAATCAGTGGTAATGGTTAACCCTAGTTTTGCAAAACCTACATACCGATATTAAGATGTGATGTCAAAAATCACAAGCAATAAGTTAAATTTCTAAAGAAAATCTCCAATTATACTACTGGACTGATGGATGCAATGAAAAACACATTAAGACTTCTGAAAGTTAATTGCTTCTAGTAACTGAATAGTGTTATTGCACTTAACATCCTGGGAACAGAAGTCCTTTGGGAATTATTAGAATTCAAAGATTCAAGATTTTTTACCAGGAATTTAGGGTGAAACTGTCTAATCAGACTCATAATTTTCATCAGGACCACAGGGTGAGACAACATCAGCATTTAGTCCTTATCAAGATTATACTTTTAAAGTGAATCTCTCCATTGTCTTGACTTATCCTGCTTTTGTTCACTTTTGGCTATGTTTACATAGCAAGATGCAGATTTGTAGAGTAAAGTAGCTGTTGCTGAGGACCCAACATCCATATTATGTACATTTAAAGGGTGCTTTTTTCTTCACTCTGTTGCTAGTCTGGACCCATGATCTCAGTGTCTGTTGGCTGCTGATATAGATAAGACTTTCTGTGATGCAAACCAAAGCTCAGGAAGTGGGGGTAATTAGGTTGATTTGCTTCAGAAATGCACTGCTGATTTGCACAGAAACAGTAATGCCTAATCCACTGTAGAATCTCAGGATTCACTAACTGGATTCCTTTTGGGTGAAACTGCACTGGAAAATGCAAGCCAGGAGGGCATTTGTTGTGTCCCAGTTGCTAACAGCCAGTAAGTCCTCTGGACCTCACTGGAACTGGTTCAAAGTAATACCCCCCATGTTCTGAAACACTGGTAATGTGTTTGTCACATCCTCACCAGCTCTTCTGTTCTGCCAATTCACCTTAATCAGTCTACACTAGCTGCTAATGTAGACATAACTGTAGTGAATCAACGATTCTCAAGAAAAGTTCTGTTTTTCTTATGGAAGGTGCCAGTTATTCCATTCGGCTTATCTTTTCAGATTGTTAGATATGAAAACTCTATAGTGATGCAGTGTGAACAAAATCCCTGTGAACGCCTGTAAAAGCAGCTACATCTCTCTATTTTCACTGTAGGAAGCATGGGCATTCTGATTTCTAGATGTTTCATATTTAGATGTAAGTTAGGACAGGATAAATCCTAATACTTAGCCAATATTCTTTATTTATGGTCACTACTTTTAGGAGGTATCTAAAATGAAGATATAAATTGAAAAAAGATTTCTATGCATCTTGCTCTTCAGAAAGTCCACAGTGACTTAAATTACTTACCCAGGCAAGTTACCCTGAAAAAAAACAAGGAAAGGAAATGCCAAGAAATAAAACCTAAATTGTTTAAGAGAATGACCTTCAAGGAGTTGCAATGTGATATCATTTATACATGAAATCATGGCATCTAATGTCGTTATGAAAAAAACTTTCACAATAGCTCATTTATTATTTCCACTTTACTGGTTTCTTTTTCTTGAATCATGAGATAAACATTTAGGTCATATTTTTTGCTGTTGTAAAATGATTCAGATGGATATAACTTCACTAAATTCAAGTAATGAAATCAGTTTATATCAGCCATGAATTTGTCTGTATGTTGAAAAAAATAAGTCCTTTTTATCTTGAGAATTCATTGTATTGAATCTATAAAATTTGTTTAAAAATTCAGTATAAAAGCATAGCAGGTAAAAAGACGAAATTACTATGTTACGCAAAAGAATGTTTTAACTACAATTATAGTTATGGTATATAACTAAACTAAATTTTTAATTGCACTCAAGTTGTGTGTGTCTGTAAGTTACATCTACAGGGTGAAAGGGAAGAAATATTGCTCTATTTTTCCCTTTCATTTTTATTTCATAATGCCCTGGTTAAACCACGACACATAAGAAATATAGAATAACATCAGGTATGATTTTACAGTGTTCGGACCATATTAAGAGTTAGATTTTACATCCTGGGCATTCTTTTACAATATTCAAAACATTAGAAGAGGCTAGATTTCATGTACTGGAAGTGCACTTTTCACCTAATCAATGTACTTGTAGAGTACTGTGGTTAATGGAAATTTGATGTCATTTTAAAAGTGAATCATTGCACAAAACCCATCTACTTGCAGTTGCAGTATCTGTTACTCAATCTTAGGTGAAACTCATCAGCTAAAGTGCTGGGAGATGAATCTTCTAATTGATACTATAGTTTAACACATACTTAAATAGTTTCTGGCTTTCTGGACAAATCTCCATTTGTTAACAGTTCCATTTCTGAATTTTATAATTATCAGCTAACCTGTCAATTTTCTGTATTCTTAAGTTGGGCATTTACATAAGATTGCCTGATTAAATCTTAGCTGACTGGTTCTTTCTTTCCACTGCAGTTGGCTTAGTCAGCCTTCTCCAACATCCCTGATTGTACAGTATTTATAGCTCTTTGCTAAAAGACACAGTGTATTATTTCTGTGCAATGGAAAACACATTCAGCATTTTTTCTGCCTCAGCACCACATCTGGCATTTTATCTCCACTGTTATCAAGAAATAAAATTATACTGGTAGGTAGACTAAAGCAAGCTACATTTTCCTCTGCTTGAACTGTTTTCAGATGGTAGTCCTTACATTGAACTAGTCAATTTGTGTTGTGCTTTCTTGAGTATAGTCTTGAGATAACTCTGAAATGTGTTCTGACTTTTCTGTATGGGATAAAATATTCTTACAAGGTGATGCCAAGAGGTTATTGGTGTATACTGCATGGGACTGCATATACAGATTTGAGTCATGAGTTAGAGTCATATTTTATTTGCAGTTTTTAAATTCATGCGCTGCCACAAAATATCCATAGGACTCTAATGTTCTTACTAAATTTTACATGTAACCAAACCAGTTACATGTCCTTCCCACAATATCTTAATGCAGTACACAGACTTTCAAAAGCATTGTTGGGATTTCTGAAATGTGGAGGTCTTAAGATTTACTTTTTGCAAAGGGTTGAATTCTATCCTCATTAATTAAAGTGTGTCCCATGTTGGGGACTGAAGTATAAGTGCTAGCTTGAAATCAAATACCTGAGACACTCTAGCTACAGCGGACTAGAATTATTTCAATCTGAAATGCTTCATGTACATGCATCAGATCACAGAAAGAAAGTGCAGTATATAAATCTTTCCATTGGAAGAATGTGAAGTCTTTTATGAGGCACTCAATCATAAATTTACTTTGTAGACAAATACAGGATTATTTTGTGTATCTTTTGTTTTATGAGTATTTTCTGTTGCAGTCTTAATTTACTTCAGACTTTATCTTTTACATGACATTACCAAAACATTATTTCAGAGGAACATTGGCAAATCACATGGTGATGCCCTTGTATTTAGTCACACATTCTTAGTCTTACAGCCTGTGGGATGAATTCCTCAAATATGTATTTGGTTTGGCTTTATATGCCGTCCCACTTATTAACCCTTTTAAGGCAGTCTTAATTCATGTTCCTTTTTTCTCACAGTAACATGTTATGTATGCCCCTTTTCCCCCCTGTTGATAATTATCTTGGTGGGGATGATTGTCTCATAACCTATATCAGAGTAACATCATAAAATATAATAACAAAGATTTCACCAATGTTAAGCATACTATACTTAACTTTTTCTTAGGTGTTTCTTTCTTTTTTTTCTCTGAAAAGCTGGGAAAGAAGGAAAAAACATAATAAACTTAAAAATTAGCATACATGTAGTCTTTGGCTTATTGTAAATCAGCTCATTTACACATAAGAACTTGCAAGAAGTCAAGAGAGTGATCAATTTGCAGTTTTGGCTCCATAGTCAATAGAGTGAATAATTTATCAGGTCCCAGTGATGAGATCATCTTAACAAGTGTTTTTTTATCCTTAAATTTTCTGTTTTATCAGTTTTGTATATTGAAAACCCTTTGGGATGGTGAAATTGGGACCACACCAAGATCAATAGCAAAATTCCCATTGAATTCACTGGAGGTCAGGCTTTTACTCTATGTATTATGTATTTTGGGATTCTTATAGGATATTACTGATGCATCAAAGTTGAAGATAAAAATAAGGACCATGAAACAGTCAGATATCTGTTCTCAAGTACTGCACATTAATATGGTATCTAGGTTTTGCAAGGAGTATATATGTCTGTTCTCTTTAGATCTGTAGGTTTGCAGGACTATTAACACTTAAAAATGCAGTTAAGTTCTTAGTCTTAATGATATCTTGAGCAAAGGAATTGCACAGACCAATGACAACTCTTCAGAACAATTTACAAACATCAATAAAGCTTCTATTGCAGATAGATACTAAACACTGAATAAAGAACTAGCAAGTAAAGACTTTATTTCAAGAAGTAAGGAAATGAGTTAATGTGTCTTGGTTTCAACTGGGATAGAATTAATCTTTTTTCTGTAGCTGGTGTAGTGTTGTGTTTTGGGTTCAGTATGAGAAGAATGTTGATAACACACTGATGTTTTCAGTTGTTGCTAAGTAGTGTTTAGACTAAGTCAAGGATTTTTCAGCTTCTCATGTCCAGCCAGCAAGAAGGCTGGAGGGGCAAAAGAAGTTGGGAGGGTGCACAGCCAGGAGACCTGATCCAAACTGGCCAACGGGGTATTCCATACCATGTGATGTCATGCCTAGTAGGACAGGAGATCTTGGGTTCATATCCCAGTGGCTAGTACATAAACTGGAGGGAGTTGGCCTGGGGGGATCGCTGCTTGGGAATTAAGTGGGCATCGGTCAGCGAGTGGTGGACAATTGCATTGTGCATCACTTCTTTTGTATATTCCAAATATTTTATTATTATTATTGTCATATTATTATTATCATCACCATTATTATTTTCTTCCTTTCTGTCCTATTAAACTGTTCTTATCTCAACCCATGAGTTTTACCTTTTTTTTTTTCCGAATCTCTCCCCCATCCCACTGGATGGGGGGAGTGTGAGTGAGTGGCTGCGTGGTGCTTGGTTACTGGCTGGGGTTAATCCACAAAAATATGTTTCTGTGGTTTTTGTTCTCCTTCTCCAGAAGACTTAATTTTTATAATTTTCAATAGAAAACATCCAGGATGTTAAGTAGCAAACACAAAACAAATAAAGTTGAAAGGTTTATTTATTTATATTAAGTTTTATATTAACTTTCAAAATATATATTAAGGTTTCAAAATAAGGTTATGTACATGAAATTTATGAACTTTTAATGAAACTAATAAAACCAAGAATGTAATAAGGAGTTGTTTACATTCAAATTTGCCTAACTGTAAAATAAAACTTGAGATTTAGAGCAGGACATTGTTGGCAATATATGTGATAATAGTTCTCAAGATAGGGAAGTTTGACCTACCTTCTTATGTTGGCTTTGTCCTGGAACTGTCAGAAGTCTGTAGAAAAAAATATTTTTAATTTTTTTTTTAAATGCCTCAAAATCTAACTCTTTTAAGCTGCAGTAAAACTAGAGTTTTCTTATCTGTAAGGAGCAGCAAAGTTTCATTCAAACTGCCTTTAACTTCCATTAGTAAAAGTTATGCTTCGTATTCTTCTGGGTTTTTTTTTGGGGGGGGGTGTTTGTTTTTTTATAATACTGTTTCTTGTTAGACTTGTCTTTGACAGTAAAGCAAGATAATCAAAGTATAAAATATAAAAATAAAATATCCAACCATGAAAATTTATTTTGCAGCTCCCCCCCAGCCCCTTTCCAGGTAACTAAATCAAATTCCCTGGATCAGATTCTTCTCTCCTTCTTTTATTTTCTCCTGCTTGCTTTTTGAATATTCTCAAGCAAAGCCAACCATAATAATAATAATAATAGTTATGCATTACTGTGTTACAACTGTTTGTCTTATTTATCTTAGTAAGGCAAAAAGAGTGAATATTTTTTTTGCAATATTCACGCACTGTCTATTAGTTTGTGTATTGTACAACCACAGTCTGTGTAGTACTAGTTCATTACTTAGATTTTTTTGCTAAGACCATTATGTAGTTAACTCCCACAATAAATAAATAAATAAATAAATAAATGGCCAAGATCTGCTTCTCTGCATGCTCACTGTCATTCTAGTAACTCAGTAACTCTTGCAGTATTTGAACATATGAAGGAGCAGCAGAAACTTTCACACTAGTGTAAACCTTGGTGTTATATAAATGACTGTAATAATAATTCCATTAGCAAAAATTCTAAACTTTGCATAAACTAAATTCTGAACTACTCAGTCTTAGCATAACTCTAGATGAAAGTGAGATCAAAGCTCCACAGGTGAAATTTACAGATTTATTTCAGAGTGAGGGAAATGGTAAGTGAATAATCTATTTTGCTTTTCACTTTCTTTTTATCTAGGAAGGACTTGCCATCAGACAAGAGTTGTATTTTCATTCTGTTCTCTTTAGCCAGGGTTGTCACATGACATCAGGAAAATCTCATATTAAAAGTGACTTCATGAAAATTTCATATCATATCTGTACCAAATGACTTCAAATTATTGCCATCACACATACACACATTCCTATTTTATAATTCGCTTACCTAAATTAATCAAAGTTTTTTGGTCAATTTTTTAACAGTGGAAGATTTTACCAGACTTTTCACACTCCACTGACTTCATATCTCCAATTTCTTTTTAAAATAAATGTACAGGTAGTTCATATTCTTGGAAATCCTGCAATACCGTTGAACCATTTTTTTTTACTGCAAAGTTTGTCAACTATAATTTAAATGGTCTTTTATCCCTCATTTTAAGGATTGTTGTTATTTGATGTCTGCTTACCTGCATACTGTCAAAAATCAATATATCCATGCTCCTTTGTATGCCAATAGAAATAAAGCAAAAGATCAATGGTAATGACACAATTCAATAATTAATGCTTTTGTAGGAAACAGGATATTGTACGCTACTGTTGAAACTTGTTAACCCAGGAGCTAGTTTTTGTTCTGAAGTTAAGACATCATATTGTTATTTCAGGGCAAGCTTATTATTTAATTGTATGGGTTTTATTTACTTTCTCTCCCCTATTATTAAAAACTCTTACATATGTTAGCTCTATTTATTATTATGAAGTAACAATCAGGCATAATCCTTGTTTTGTGAAAGGATTTTGGAATTTGTGAATGCTAAGGGACATCCAGTTGACTTGAACAGATGGCGCAATCACTAGAAAGAGTTAAGTGGCTGTGGGTTAAGACTGAATAGTAACTTCTTGAAGAAGCAACAAAATATACTTCACAGTCTATTTCCTGTTGAGTAGTTCTGTGACACTGTGAAGGAAGCATCTGTGGATTTATTTGCTGGAATGGTTGCTGCTGCCAGGAATTTCACTCACAGTATCTTACGAACAAGTAGTATTTCCGGAGTTGATGTGTTCACTTGAAACTGTGGAGCTTTTTGGAGAAATTAAAATAATGAATGCTGACTTATAAATATGCTCTCAGATTTGCATAAATTAATAAAAATAAACATAGGAGAGTGACAATTTAGTTTTGAGCTTAGCAACTGTGTAAAATTTAATATTACACAACAAGTCCCCAGTGGTTTTGATTCCCACAGTCAATTATTGAGGTCAACATTTTTTTTGTTTATTGCTAGTAAATTATTTTCCCCAAAGGGATGAATTTGAAAAGAGAATCATATAATTAATTTAAATTTGTTTTCAGTCATCAAATGATTTGTTATAATGCCAAGAATACCATTCTGGGTAGAACTTGGGAAAAAAAAAAAAACAAGAAAGGCTTGCACTATTAATAGTGATGGGGTAGTTTTCTCAGTTACAGGAATGTAGCATGACGAACAATCTATTAGTCATAGAATGAATGACTATTTTAAAACAGCAAAAATAATAGTTATTTTAAAATACTTTTTAGTGTAATTCCATATAGTAGGGGTTTTATGGTTAATACCCAAAACTTTGTTCTAAATTTGAATATCTCAAAACCTGGAAATAATAAGATTAAGCATCTTGGTTCAGACCATTATGAAGGCAGGGATCAGATCAAGAATATCACTAGGAGTCACTTGAGTTTTCAGTAACTTTTCTAAGGCCTATTTCTTTCTTCATTTATCTTCAGATGTTTTTGTAGAATAAAATGTAATGGAAACATTACACACTATTTTGATTTAACTTTTAGAAAATTTTTGGGAATATCTTTTTTTCAAAAAAAGAGCAAAAGAAGACTGGAAACTCACTTCAGGAGAAATATTGCAGTTCTTAAATGCAGTGCATACATGGAATTACACTGCATAATGCAACAGCCTGAATATTGAAATGCTTTGAACAATTTTAAACATCTGCAGAGGGGTTTTTTTGTGTGTGTGTGTGTGTGTGTGTATGTTTTCTAGTATGCAGGTTAAGTTCAAATGTTGCTTTTAAAATTTTCATGTTGATGAAAAGAACACATAATCTAAAGCAGTTAATAAAACCCCCATATACTAGATAATAATAATAGATAATCTGTGAAGCAGATCAGTCAAGAACAATTATAGTGAAGATAGCAGAGCTCCCCGTTAGTTTACAGTTTGCAACCAAGATCAGAATCTGCCACAAGCAGACACTCTCACTGATTTGTGATAACATCAAAGCTGGCAGTCATTTTCTCATGTAATTCTGGATTTTAGGAGGCGACAGCATATGTAGACGGAAGGATCATAGAAGTAAGGAATTATTTCCTGTAAAAAGTCAAGTCCATGGGGCCTGATGGGTTTCATGCCAGAGTACTGAAGGGGCTAGCAGATGTTATGGCAGAACCCTTCTCGATCATCTACCAAAGGCCTTGGGAGCAGTCCCTGTTGACTGGCAGCTGGCCAGTGTTAATCCAATTTACAAAAAGGGTGTGAGGGAAGACCCAGGGAACTGCAGACCTGTTAGTCTAACCGCAGTTCCTGGAAAAATTATGGAGAAGATTATACTGACTGAATGCTGTTGAAAGGCATTTAAAGAATAAAGCAATCATCAGGCAGAGTCAACATGGGTTCACAAAGGGAAAGTCCTGTTTAGCTAATTTGATATCCTTCCACGATAAGGTCACCCACCTAGTGGATGAAGGGAAGGTGGTGGATGTAGTTTTTCTGGATTTTAGTAAGGTTTTTGGTACTGTCCTTCACAGCATCCTTCTGGACAAGTTGTCCAACTGTGGGATGGGCGGGTTCATGGTGTGCTGGGTGAAGAACTGGCTGAAGGGCAGGGCTCAAAGGGTTGTAGTGAATGGGGCTACATCTGGCTGGCGATTGGCCACCAGCAACGTTCCTCAGGGTTCAATTCTAGGGCCAGTTCTGTTCAACCTATTTATCAATGATCTGGATGCAGGAGTTGAATGCACCATTAGCAAGTTTGCTGAGGATTCCATACTGGAAGATGCTGTTGAGTCTTTGGAGGGACAAGAGGCCTTGCAGAGGGATCTAGATAGATTGGAGCATTGGGTTATGATTAATGGGATGAAATTTAACAAGTCCAAATGCCATATTCTGTACCTAGGATGGAGTAATGCTGGGCACAAGTATAAATTGGGAGAGGAACAGCTGGCAAGCAGCCCTGCAGAAAGGGATCTGGGGGTGCTGGTCGACAGCAGGCTCAGTGTGAGTCAGCAGTGTGCCCTGCCAGGCAAGAAGGCAAACCCCATCCTGGGGTGCATCAAACACAGTATGATCAGCCGGTCAAAAGAGGTGATTATCCCACTGTATTTAGTGATGGTGCGGCCTCACCTTGAATACTGCATGCAGTTCTGGGCCCCACAATTTAAAAAGGATGTTAAGGTACTTGAATGTATCCAGAGGAGGGCAACAAAGCTGGTGAAATGGCCGGAAAGAAGGTCTTGTAAGGCGCAGCTAAGGACTTTGGGTTTCTCTAGTTTG
Organism: Haliaeetus leucocephalus; assembly: GCF_000737465.1. Lineage (NCBI taxonomy): Eukaryota > Metazoa > Chordata > Aves > Accipitriformes > Accipitridae > Haliaeetus > Haliaeetus leucocephalus. The sequence goes on along the minus strand of NW_010973220.1, from coordinate 1,463,920 downwards.
GAGAAAAGGAGGCTGAGGGGTGACCTCATTGCTCTCTACAGCTTCCTGAGGAGGGGAAGGGGAGGGGCAGATACTGATCTCTTCTCCCTGGTACCCAGCGATAGGACACATGGGAATGGTTCAAAGCCGTGCCAGGGGAGGTTCAGACTGGACATTAGGATGCATTTATTTACCGAGAGGATGGTCAAACGCTGGAACAGGCTTCCTAGAGAGGTGGTTGATGCCCCAAGCCTGTCAGTGTTTAAGAGGCATTTGGACAATGCCCTTAATAACATACTTTAAGATTTGGTCATCCCTGAATTGGTCAGACAATTGGACTAGATGATCATTGTAGGTTCCTTCCAACTGAAATATTCTATTCAAGGAAAAGAAGAGAGAAGAGAGAAAAGAGAGGAGAAGAGAGAAAAGAGAGGAGAAGAGAGGAGAGGGAGAGGGAGAGGGAGGGGGGAAGGGAAGGGAAGGGAAGGGAAGGGAAGGGAAGCTGCTGTTGGGCACCTCAAATACCGCTAGGCATGTAAGCAGTCATAATAGTCAAAATAGACAATGCAGTATTGGAAGAGTATTCACTGAAGTAAAACTTTATATTTGGTCACCTGAAACATTCTCTAGGGTCCATTTACTGTGTTGACCAGGGATTCAGTTCAGCTGCCTGTGCATTTACATCCTGTGATCTCTGATACTTTCTAAGATATCCGAGACATCCATACAGTACTGATAATATGATACAGGATCTAGAGCAAAGGCAGCTGAAGGTGAGGTGAAATACTTTTAAGTTGTCTGAAATGGCACAAGGTACTAGATTTACACAAATAAATTGAGCACATGTTTATCTTGACTGTTGTGGGAATTTACATCTCAAGCACTGAATATTGTGCCTAAACGTAAGTCTGTTCACCTCTTACATACTCTAGGTTATCTGAGACAGCTTCAGCTATGGCTGGCAGATGTATTATAAATGCCCTACAGGACACCTTAGTCCAGCTGAAGATGCAGCCTGAGCTCAGATAGAATGCCATATATCATCTAAAAAAGCACTAGACACCTGTATTTAGGCAAGTGAATAGGTCCTCCTCTGTATTTAGACGTCTGAGCTGAAATCCATTTCTACATATAGACACCTAAATATAGGAATCCTATAACTTAGAGGTAAGTTCCATTCATGTTGATTTTGGTGGAATTGATAGTAGATGACCTGGACCTACCCAGTGTTAGAAGGAGCAAATTTCAACATCTCAGACTTCCAGCACTCCTATTTATTTCTTTACTTATGTGGCCAAATTCTAGATTTCTTAGATGCTTGTTTCAGGTATCTTAAGAACATGACCCTAATTTTATGAACAGCCTGTATGCTAATTAACACCTGATTGAAGAAATACAGTCTTATAATAATTTGGAGCATAAGTGGAAATCAGGTTTTGATTGTTGACTCCATTGTTTTAAACTGTAATATTAATCATTATTACTTCAGGGAGGCACATGGCAAATAATACAAATTATTGAAACTATGGTGAAATTGCAAGCATTAAAATATTAAGCAGATTAACCATTACAACAACAGTATGGGATAGGAGGAAAAGAGTGTTCAGCTGACAAAGAAAAAAAAAGAGAAAAAGTAACAGCCTTTGAGCAGAGTAGTTAAGTGTAGAACAACAAAGTGAAATCAATTTTGTGTTTAATCCATGCAACCACTGATAAACCAGATCCTACAGCTTCCAAGATATAATTAATTACAATTACAGATCTGATAAAAAAGTCAATAATTGCTTGCTGAAACATTTAAAAAATCAGTCTCTGTTTTTAAAACTTCCAGTAATCAATCTGTGTCTCATGCTTCAGGGACATTTTTGCTGTTACAGCATGCCACATTGTGGAATATCTTCGCTGGTATCAACAGTATTATGTAGGCTTAAGACTAAGTTATTGCAGTGATGAACAAGAGCTCAAATGTCTAATTTTCTCATTATCAGTAAAATAAAACAGTATCTCTGATGAGATGCTTAACAAGAGAAAACCGTCATTTCCATGCTATTTGTACAGGAGGAAAATATCAATAATGACTGCATTATACTATAGAGCAGGTAGGCTGAATTCAGAGAAGCCATCATGGCTGTACTCAGATATGTCAGGAAGGGACGTTCAGGCTTGCCACCACTTGTCTCCAGTGATTCCTCTGGAATGAAACCTAAGCATGAACATATGGGGGGGGGGCTGAAGTACGTTCTGTATAGTACCTACTCTATAATACCATGGTCTGCGTGGTCTGGGCTCTAGATGGCTTGGTGGTGAACATCTTCCTTTAATATAAACATAAGTATTGAGTTCTATCTTCCAGTCTTTCTTCTCCAGCTCTACAAGCCAAAGAATAATAACTGTTCATGGAGGAAAAAGGTAATAAAGATAAAGATGTCCTTTATGATTCTTCCATGACATAAAGACAGAGGAAGATTATTTCAATGTTTTCATGCAAGGCATAATATAAATTATTTATTTTCTTTAAAAGCAAAACCAATTGACAGCTCTTTATCTGCACAGAAATCCTATATACCTTTTTACCTAATTCAGAGATCTGAATTAAGAAATTTTCTATTTCATAGTGCAAATGCATTGAATGAATTTGAGATACTGGTCCTAGGTCTCTGTGAGTAAATAGATCCATAGCTATATGGGTCTAGAAGTTCACATAAAACAAATCTAGATTACACTTACTTCTAGTATCTCAACCACACTGTTGGTTGATGTAAAAATAGATACCTCTTTTTTTAATCATTATAGAATTACAATTTTGAACACAATTACAAGACAAGAACAGATTTTTGACAGAAGAATATTGTATTTGAATGAATAGCATAGCACATCCTATGTGTGTGTGTATATATATATATATATATAAGATTGCGGGTTTTTTCATAGTTTCAGTGGCCTGTGAAAGTTGATAACAAATAGAAGACAATACAAAAATATTATCCTTAAAAGGTTTGGTCATGCAGAGAACAAAAAGAGCCATAACCAGAATCTGAGATTATTTACACCTACTGAGTTTATAAAAGTTTTCTTTTTGTAAGACCATTAACATTAAATTAATTTACTTTTAAAACATTTTTCTTTGTATTTGGCAGTTACATTACTGTACATCATTACAGATGATAGAGATGATACCAGTAAAATTTTATTTTGACCAGTTTCTATGTAGAGGTAGCACAACAAGCAGATTAGCTACTTTAGCTAGATAACACGTATGTTCCCACCAACTTCACTAGTCGAAAAGTTGCTACTAATAAGTGCCTATAAAAAGTGTACAAAAAATCCATGAGAATCGTTACTTGGTTTTAGTTTACGTTACAGTCAAGGGGCACTGCATTTGGCTAGCTTTACATTACTTTTCCCATTTAAAGTTCCCTAGAATTTGATTAGTCAACTGCATTAATGACAATGAAACCATGAAAAAAAATGTTGTTTTCAGCAGGACTGGTATAATGATTTCTAAAGTACATTCCCTGAGCCTGCATCATTTCAAGGGCTTTGGTTCAGAGAGAGAAAACAAGCCTGTGGAAATCTTCACTGCTATTTTATTGGCTTTTGTTACAAAAAAGAATCTTTAAGATATGCAGTCTCAGTGGTTATGGTCAAATGTATAAGCCAAGCATGCCTTTTGATATTAGTCTTCAAGTCAGCATCAATTCCTGAGTTCTTGAGTAAAAAAAGGGAAAAAAATTAAAAAAGGATTGTTTTTATCAACTTATGCAATAGTAGATAGTATGTCTATCTTCAAGAAAGCAGATGAAGTTAGGTATAAGGCCTGAATTGAAAACTGAAAATTATTATTAGCTCCTTGATTCTCAGCCAGCAAGAAGAAAAGCAGTCAATCTCATATTAGGAATTTTTATAATGTAAGTATATAATAAAAATAGAAAATATTCATATAATAATAAAAGATAAAGATAATACTATTTTTAACATCATGATATCATCCATTACCTTCATGTAACCTTCATTTAAGTTCAGTCAAGAAGATTGTATGCTAGGAAGCTAAGGGATATACACACACACACACACACACACACACATATATGAAGTTGATAAATATATTATATGTATATATTAGAGATATATAAATGATAAATAGAAATTATATAATAAGATCCATTTATGAACAAAAAAGTTTATTCCTGCAGCTGCCTAATTTTTCAAATTAAGTCAATGAGATTTTTTTATGAGAGTCCACTTTGTACTGTGAAGATACAACTATCATAACAAAATTATAAGGTAGTGTTGCAATTACTGAACTTTTGCCAAGAAGACATATTGATTTAATTTATAATCAAAACCATGAACACTATGGCTGAATGGAAAATTTCAATGATAAATTGATGTAGTGAAATATGTGCACAATTTTATTTTCTTTAAACAGAAGTAGCTTTTTTAGCTCCATTTGTCCTTGTTTTCAGTAGATTTTAGTAGATTCCACGGATGCTTTAAATTAAGTATCAGTGATATTGCAGAAATCATAGTATAAAGAAAATACATTCTCCTACAATCTGTACAAATATAATCCATAACAAGCATTAAACACATGAGTTTCATACAAAGTTATTCATTCAAAGCATTCATGTTATAAACATTGACTGTTGATAATTCTTATTGAGTAATTTTAAAGGAGTGGGGAAAAACACTATGAAGAAGCAAAGCTATTACAGCGTTTGGTGACTCACCTGTGGCAAATGGAGTATATATTTTCATCTCTCCAGACATGGAATTTTATTTTTTTTTTTTCCAAAGACAGCTTACTTCAAACAGTTCCACAACATATAGGACAGAGTTCTGATGAATAGTCTGTGCAACTGGGATTTTAAAAATAAATTTTGAAGTCTACAACTGAGCTGTCACCCAACTCTCTCTATATAGTCATCTATGGAGATGCACACATTTTTAAGTAAACCTCATCTCATCATAAAGTAGATGTCTGTTTCTGGTTGGATGAGTCATGTATTGAAAGTTCAGAGCTGAACAATGTCCACAGTATAGGTCTCTAAAGTTAGCTGCAATTAATTCCATTCTGGGAGTCATCAAAATGATTAATTAGGACATTAGTATGAATCGGGCTATAAAAAAACAGTTAACTTAAAATAATATATTTATACTTGCAACAACTTCCCGTGTATTTCATGAAGTGGCATAAATGAGACAATTTCTCAGCAGTCCAACTGATGTTCATTCTTTCCTATACTGAGATCATTTTCTCTTTTACAGGTTATCACTTGCCTCCTTTTCAAGGTCACAGCACCCTTATTCTCTTGTCACTGAATTCAAGCCTCTTAAGTGAACTTCTTTCTTATTGTCAAAATTATTACAAATATTATTATGCCTGAGATATTTCTGGCTATTCCATTCATCAGTTTATTATTAAAACCAAAGGTACTGATTGTGTTTGCTTGCATTTCATTGCTTCTGTTGGACTGTGTGCAGTGGTTTAGAGACAGAAAGAACAAATATCTGATATACATATATATACACTTCCATTTTATATTCTATTCTGATAGTGTGTTTCATTATAACAAAGGCATATTTTTTGCTTTGGGGAAAATAGTTTTTATGCTTTAGAAAAGGACACCTTCCTCAACATTAACAGAGCGTTAACAAACAGGAGTACAAAAGCATTTTGGCAAAGCAGCAGCACTGATATATATCACAGTTTTCCCAGAGAAACATCCTTGTAGTCTGAGAGTTAATTAGGACAGGTAACTCTCTCTGCGAGGAAGGAAACAGCATTGTCTAAATAATTGAAAATATTAAAAATGAGTAGTAAGCAACTCTCCAGTGAGCTAGAGTTTGGTCAGCCTCCTTTGTCTCTTAAACAGTAGACTGGCTCGAGTTTCAATCAAGATAATTTTGTTGGGTTTTTTTACAGTGTTTACATCATGGGTTGTGTTCTAAAGTGAAACATACAGTATTGTAAGGTAAATGCAATCTTTAAATTAAAAAAAAAGAAGCATATTGGAAAGTAAATTTACTTGTAGTTTTTAAATATCCTCTGGGTAAGTAGTGTTCGAGTTCATGAGGAAGAAGAAAGGCCTAGAAAGGAAAACAGTAGAAGGCTGACAGAGTAAGTCTGCTTTTTATAAATTGTCTGTTACATTTTGTCCTCTCTCCGTTGTTTTATCTCTGTGATATTTCCAGGTTCACAATCCAATTTTTTACTATCTGTGTCATCTTTGTGAATGCAGAGGGACTCTGAACTACAGAAATATATTGAAGAATCAGTTAGGAATAGTGAATCCCTTAATTTTCATCTAAAATGTATTCACTTGTTCAGTTAATTTTTTTCAATTAAAAAAAAAACAAAACAAAAAACCCCCACTCAACTAACCACAAGAACTACCAGAAATAATTTATTTAACTAATTACTCCTAAACCATATAATTTGCTTTTCAAGGACCTTTGCTCATAACTGCTGTAAGTGACTTTAATTTTGTCTTCAGTGTTTTTATTCACATTCTCAGGACACAAAAGCTTTTAGAGGAGGTAGGAGTATTAAGTGAACCTTGCTTTTGTTACATACCTGTCAAGTTCAAGTATGTTTTGTTATAATTACTTTTTAATATATATATACACACATATATGTTCATTACATATTGCTAGCTCCAACAGATCCGTACTTTTTTGTTACAGCTCATGCAAGGCTAAAAACATAATGGAGCACTGATTGATTAGAATATCAACACACCCTTTTGAACAGGCAGTCAGCTTAATAAAAACATATCATACCTAATTTCTGCGTTTTGTTAGACTTCATTCAGTCAGAAATATAACTTGCAGTAGCTGTGGAACCACTGTTGAATATCAGCAATGCTTTATTGTCTAGTAGAAATTCCAAATAATTAGCTGTGGTGTGTTGACCTTGTCTGTAAACCAGGTACTCACCAAAGCACTCTATTAATTCCCCCCTCAGCTGGACAGGGAGAGAAAAATACGAAGAAATGCTCATGGGTCAAGACAAGGACAGGGAGATCACTCATCAGTTACCTTCACAGGCAAACCAAACTTGACTTGGGGAAATTAATTTAATTTATTACCAATCAAATCAGAGTAGGATAATGAGAAATAAAAACAAATCTTTAAACACCTCGCCCCTATACCTCCCTTCTTCCCAGGCTCAACTTCACTTCTGATTTCTCTCCTTCCTCCCCCCGGCGGCGGGGGTTGGGGTCAGTCCGTCACACCTTGTCTCTGCTGCTCCTTCCTCCTCAGGGGGAGGACTCCTCACTCTTCCCCTGCTCCAACGTGGGGTCCCTCCCACGGGAGACAGTCCTCCATGAACATGAGTCCTTACAATGGGCTGCAGTTCTTCATGAACTGCTCCAGCATGGGGCCCTTCCACAGGCTGCAGTTCTTCAGGCATAGACTGCTCCAGTGTGGGTCCCCCACAGAGTCACAAGTCCTGCCAGAAAACCTGCTCTGTGGGCTCCTCTCTCCACAGATCTGCAGGTCCTGCCAGGAGCCTGCTGCAGCGCGGGCTTCCAATGGGGTCACAGCCTCCTTGGGGGACATCCACCTGCTCCGGCGTGGGGTCCTCCCCAGGGTGCAGGTGGAGATCTGCTCCCCCATGGACCTTCCTGGGCTGCAGGGGGACAGCCTGCCTCACCATGGTCTTCCCCACGGGCTGCAGGGGAATCTCTGCTCCGGTGCCTGGAGCACCTCCTCCCCCTCCTTCTGCACTGACCTAGGGGTCTGTGGGGTTGTTTCTCTCACATATTCTCACTCCTTTCTTCTGGTTGCTGTTGTGCAGCAGTTTTTTTCCCCTTCTTAAATACATTACCCCAGAGGCACTACCACCGTTGTTGATTGGCTCAGCCTTGGCCAGCAGCAGGTCCATCTTGGAGCCAGCTGGCATCGGCTCTATCAGACATAGGGGAAGCTTCTGGCATCTTGTCACAGCCCCACGGCTACCAAAACCTTGCCACACAAACCCAATACAATAGCAAATTATTTTCTAATGCTTAAACCAGCATGAAGACTAAATATTAAGAAAAATAAAAAATTTATTTCTTGTGACCAGAAATAAAATTTGTGATCTAGAACATAGCTGTATTAACATTGGCTCATAGAGTAATTTTATGTATTTTAGATCTCCAAAGAATAAGTTGGATTTTTATACCTCTACTACCATTAAATAATTTCGGGGATATATCTGCTGGAATACAAACTAGCCTTTGTCTTACAGAACTGTAGCAAAAAAATCCACTGAGACCAAGCAAAAATGAAGATAAGAGTCAGATCAAGCCTCAAAGATCCTAAAAGGTCTGTAACATCATTGCCAAAGAGCATTTCAATGAGAAAAAAACACCACAAAATTACATTCAAACTCACTGTGGATTGAAGTATAGAAAAAAAACGTGCTGCCTTTAAGTGACTATAGTCAATAACAGGGTTTTTCCAGATGTGAAATGTCTGCTGTTGTATTACTACTTTCTGAGCTAAAATATGTGAAATTATTAATCAGATGTTTTCTATGCTTAAAACGAAAACTCGAATAAAAAACTTCCTGGTTCATTAGGTGAAATTTAAGCTAACAGCATGTTTTCTCTTTCTAAATTGTTATATGCTTAAGAGGTAGGCTTCACCTTTTGGAGCTTTGTTGTCTACAGTGTATATAGCTGTTATCTCAGCTTCCTTTACAATAAAAGGAAACAAATAAAAATATTTGGCATGTGGTTAATTTAATTCCAATATAGATGTCTAAAAGTTCAAGTGACCTAAAAGTGTCTGTATGTGTTCAGATAAATCCCTCTGCTGAGTGGTACCCCTGCTGGTATCTGCTGAGTGGTGTCCATCAAATGAAACAGGCAAAATGAAATGGGCAAAATGATCTGACAGCATTACTAAGGGTTCAAACATGAACTGAATGGTCTTCCATTTCTCATGTGCTAAAAATCATGTGCTTTAAAAATTCTGTAATTCTTCCAAAGTTGGAAAACTTTAACAAATTTTGCATAGGTACATTCATTTTAGTTCATGGCTCAGCGGAATAAGAGATTATATGACATTTATATGCCATAAGCACAAATGCCAATCAATTAATTGATTTCTTTTTTTTTTTTCCTACTCCTATGTGCCCTCACTTTTAAAGAACTCTATTACTAACTTCCTTTTTCAAAGGAAAATAAGGACTAGGACCTCTCATTGTTTCCCACATAGTCAGGCTGCAGAGCACAGTAAGTACAGCATTTATGATAGACTTGTCACCTGGAACTCTAATTTTGCCCTCTCATGACTCCCTGAATTGTCTTCAAAATACTAAAATTGCAAGTTAGCACCAAAAGGCATATACTGGAGAATAAAGTTGCCAGCAAACAGCTCTGTCGCATAGTCTAACCTGCCAAAATTTCACCTGCATTCAGTGTTATTTGGCCTGAATAAATAGCATTGCAAAGACCCAAGAAGAGACAAAACAAACTTTAAAGGAGCATAGATTACTGAAAATGAGTAATCTAAAATTATCAGATGAATGAATAAACGATATTACAGTTGTAAATATGCAGTTAAAACTACTTGATTTGCAGCTGCCTTGATAATTTCCAATTAAGCATCTGAAGACTGTCTAACATTAGCATATCAATAGGAATATAATTATATGTTCATTCTTTATGTAAACTTGTGTTTGTTACATGGCAACCTAATTTCACATTCATTATCCTAGATTTAGTTTTTAAGTCTTGTGTGCACTTCCAAGTTCACTTTGCATGGACTCTCTAATGATAAAAGTTAGAGTAAGTATTATCAATAAAGCAAATATTATTGCCTATAGATATATAAATATGTAGATAGACCAAGTGATAGATAGAAGGACAGTGAAGTGCTGCTAGAGTTTCCTGAAATTTAAAATGTCTGTCTAGTTAATGCTTTATGTCTGCAATAAATTACAAAGTTAATATTGATGAGGCATTCAAATAGAAGTTATAAGATGGAATAATGCAATGCTTTAGGACATTTTTTTTTTAAAAAGGTCTTTCATTAAAGTCCTAAAGAGATTGACAAGAACATTAACAACATATTCTGGTTAAAATCAGGAAGAAAGAAAATTGTTACTAGAACATGAACATTGGCAGCAAAGAGAAGATGAAAAACTTGGCTGAGACAAAGCCACCATGGAGAGAGATGGTAAGTGAGGTTAAAAAGAATAGTTGGAGTTAAAAATAGTCTAAGCATTTTAATAATCAGTCTAGACTTCAAATCATATTCTCTTAAAGTCACTGAAAAACAGACTGGATTTTAGTAACATCCAGATAAAATCTGGAACACACAGATGACAATTATATCCTAACACATTGAAATAAATAAATATACAAAACTGTACTAACTCTCCTACATCAAAGTAGACATGTAACTCTGCTGGTTTTGTCTGGGATAGAGTTAATTTTCTTCACAGTAGCTTGTATGGGGCTGTGTTTTGGATTTGTGCTGAAAACAGTGTTATAATACAGGGCTGTTTTCGTTACTGCTGAGCAGTGCTTACCCAGAGCCAAGGCCTTTTCTGCTTCTCACCCCACCCCACCAGCGAGCAGGCTGGGGGGCACGAGGAGTTGGGAGGGGACACAGCTGGGACAGCTGACCCCAACTGACCCAAGGGATATCCCACACCATATGATGTCATGCCCAGCAATAAAACTAGGGGAGAGGTTGGTGGGGTGGCCGCTGCTTGGCCACTGGCTGGTCATCAGTCAGTTGGTGGTGAGCAAGGGTCTTCATTTGCATCACTTGTCTTTCTTGGGTTTTATTTCTCTCTCTCTCTGCTATTTTCCTTTTCATTACTCCCCGCCCCCTCAACCCCCCCAGCTACTAAACTGTCTTTATCTCAGCCCATGAGTTTTCTCACTTTTACCCTTCTGATTCTCTTCCCCATCCTGCTGGGGGAGGGAGTGAGAGAGTGGCTGTGTGGTGCTTAGTTGCTGGCTGTGGTCAAACCATGACAGTAACCCATGCATTTAATCCCAGTTTGCAATAGTCTGTTTTCTGGTGATAATTTGCTGGCTTGGAACTCTGTGTACTATGAAAAATGAAAGCCCAGTACAAATTTGAGTACCTTAACTATGGAAAATAACCTTGATTTTTATATTTTTTAGTAATCTAACAGCACCTGAAGAATTAATTGATGAAGTAAAATTCTATAGTTACTTTTAAACATCCAGTTGTTCATGGAATTAACATTATATATGTTAGAGAAAGAATGCAAGTAAAAATATAAATGAGGATAAAATTGATTTATATTTGTATATGGTATGGTGACTGTCCTGGTTTTAGCTGGGATAGAGTTAACTGTCTTCCTAGTAGCTGGTACGGTGCGATGTTTAAGTTCAGTATGCGAAGAATGTTGATAACACACTGATGTTTTCAGTTGTTGCTCAGTAGTGTTTAGACTATAGTCAAGGATTTTTCAGCTTCTGATGCCCAGCCAGTGAGAAAGCTGGAGGGGCACAAGAAGTTGGCACAGGACACAGCCAGGGCACCTGACCCAAACTGGCCAACAGGGTATTCCATACCGTGTGACGTCCCATCTAGTATAGGAACTGGGGGAGTGGGGGTGGGGGGAATCGCCGCTCGGGGACTCGCTGGGTGTTGGTCGGCAGGTGGTGAGCAATTGCACTGTACATCATTTGTACATTCCAATCCTTTTATTATTACTGCTGTCACTTTATTAGTGTTATCATTATCATTATTAGTTTCTTCTTTTCTGTTCTATTAAACCTTTCTTATCTCAACGCACGAGTTTTACTTCTTTTTCCCGATTTTCTCCCCCATCCCACTGGATGGGGGGGCAATGAGTGAGCGGCTGCGTGGTCCTTAGTTGCTGGCTGGGGTTAAACCACGACAGTGACATAAATACAATTGTGCATTTTTATATGCAAGAATTTGTGTTTAAAGTTTGCAAAGAAATTTGCAAACCTATAATTCTTTCCTTGCCCATCATGAACAATAATTATAGATTGATATGTGAATAAGCCTGTTTCCATATGAAAGGCAACATATGGGATCTGAGTCTTCTCTTGATATGAAACTGAAAGCAAGACAATGAAAGTAAAGAAGTAATGCAACTGTACAACAGCAAGAGAACACAAGGATATAATAATGTCTGTATTGGAGGCCAACTTTTACCCCCTTAATTATCAAATCTTGAATGTCCATATGACTACACCAATAATTATAGATCTGAATAGTCCAACTATTTGAAATTAGAAATCTAAAATTTAAGTGATTTCATTCAGTTGAACTATTTCAATCCTGATTTAAAAACACCTGCAAACTTCTTTGAATCCACTGGCTGCAATGGTTTTCTCTTCCCAGCAGCAGAAAAAAATGAAAGTCTCATTCAAATTCCCTCAAATTGTTAAGAAACTTTGTCTTCTTTTTTTCACAATGTCTCTTTTGCCAGGGATAGGAAAGCAATGTAAAATCTTATTTATAAGGTTTGCTAATGGTTCATTTTTAGAATTTTAAGTTATTAGCTAAATTTTGATTTATACCTTTTTCAGTTAGAAGAATTATCCACTGTAACACAAAGTGGGCAAGTCAGATAAAATTCAAAGTTTATGTTCTCAGCTTTCAGTTTTGATGGATTGTAATGAACAACATTATTGACCCACTGAATTCCATGTATACAATGAATAATGTTTAGAAACACATAATACCTTAACAAAATTATTAGAATTCAGATGTATTACCTGAATATTCTTAGAATCTAATAATCTGAGGACAAAAGGACATTTTACTTCCCCTGTTAGGAAGAGAGTATTATCTCACACTAAGGGCCTGTTAATGAGAATATAACAACAAAGGGTATTTTTGTTTTGATTAGAGATTGTTTTAAGTCAGTAATTTCAAAAGGTCTTATTGCTGTAGCACTAAATAACATCTTTGATTCAGCATCACAAATATAGTACAAAACTGTAGAAAAATCTGTCCAAACTAACAACGCTGCATTGAAACATCAAAACTGACCTCCTGGTCAATGAAACATGTCCCATTATAGTATACATAAACTTTCTCAGTAATACCAAGTCAATACAGATTTTAAATTGAGTCTGACTTCCAAATATACCTTAACTGTTTATCTTGCCTACTAAAGAAAAAGAGAGCTTGAGCTTGTATATGAGGTACAGTTCTCCCAGCAATCCTGGGAAAATACTGTTACTCTAAGCAATAGTCAAATTCCTTACCAACTATTTAATTACTGCCATGAAGTGGTAGTGGTCAGACCTTAAAGTGAAGTTAGGTAGTGAAGAGAAAAGTTATCCATTTTTTTCTATCTTTTTCCCCATAAAGTAGGGCCTAAGTTATAAATTAATCTAACGTCACTTTTTCTTCAAAGTTATATCATATTAAATACCAGTAATTCATATGGCTATAGATCATAAGGTCAAAGAAGTACTTAAATATATTGCAGTGAAGAATCTATGAATAACTGTATTGTATCATGGCAAATACCTGCAAGTTTTAGTGAAAATTAATTAAAATATTTATATATGTAGGTAAATGTAGTTTTTTAGGAGTAACAATACTTTGGGACACATTGCCTTATACAGTAAGGCTTCTTTATACAGGATCACTGTATTAACAAAGCTGGAACCAAAGGGAATCATTTCCAAAGAAAACATAGCAGAAAGAAAAAGAATCAGAATCTGAACACTTTACTGTTGGGATGTGTGTTTAGGGTGCAGTGTATCATACTAACATAAAGGTACTAACTTATTTATCTGTCAGTCCTGATAAAATTATATTAGACAGCCTTAATTTTTCAATGCTGTATATTGCAACTATTTCTTCAAACCAGTTCCCCCCATATCACCATCTACCATTCACAGGTAGTACCAAATACAAACCATAGCACCTTGCTGCAGCTGAAATCAGATGTGCTCCACTTAGCAATGACAGAACAGTGGTCAAATTCTAAAACCAAATTGTAATAGTAAATTTCACATTAGAAATCGCCACAGTCAAAAATTGCAATTTCCTAGCTCCTTTGTAAAAGTATGTAGATCTTCACAGTGCTCCCATTCTAAGATGGTTAGAAACAGACACTAAAGGTGTTTGTTGCTCTAGCCCATCAATATATTCAGCATCTGATCAATCAAGAGCAGGTACTAGATAACAAATAGTAAAATACTGTTGAGCCTTCTTAGCTAACTGGATGTCAGGCCCTTGCCATGCAGAAATGTCTAGATGGGAGATGGTGGAATATAAAGCAGGGAAAGAATGAGACCTAGCTTGTGGGTATCATATACTATGTTCCTGGCTGCTTTTATGATAACTATAGTTTTGTAATATCATAAAAATGTGTAAAGACTGGAGTCCAATATTTTGCTCTTAAGCAGATGATAAGAAAAGGATTGACTTCTGCTACAGAAGAATACAGTCCACAGTATCTACTGTTATTGACATATTCCACTGTATTTGTCTAAAAGCTTCACAAGTTGCAGAAGTTAAGGATAAAGAAGGAATTTCTGTCCATGATAAACAGAAATAGCTCAGTGAAAGGCATTCTACAATACTTGACAATTCCATCTGGAAACACTTAGAAGAAGCATATGTTCTTCAAAGAGGCAAAACCTACTGTTTTCTTATATATGCTAACATACATTCACCATCATTACTAATATTTCTGTCACACAATAGAGTGTCATACAACACCTTACAAACTTTTTCCCATTAACTGGCTTTTTACATGGTGGTTGGAAGGTACAGTTATAGCCCTTTTATTAATATCCAATATCTTGGTATATATTAGTTACAGCAGTTGTAGTTTTTCAGTGATTGAGAATTTCTCCAGAATTATTTTCTCACAAGGAATTAATTTTCAGCAAGAATAAAAGAATCTTCAAATTGTTTTGTGCTCTATAGGCAGGGTTCAAGCTTCCTAGTTTCTTAACAACTTAAATGGAGTGCTTTTACTTTTGCATCCATTTATACAAAAATACACATTCATAGTGTGCACATGATCACACACCTTTGCTGTAGCTCAGGAAGACAGGAACAGAAGCAGGAGCAAAATCTTTATATGAAACCTCTTAACTACTAATTATATTCAGGATCCTGATTTCAGAATATATATCAAGAATTCTGTGTTTGATCTGGTTTTGAGTATGACTATTATGTATGTGAAATCTGTGACTACAGCCTAAGTATATGTTCTGTCCTCTTTCCCATCTTCCTTATGGGATCATCAAAAACTGAAGATGGTCTAATTATAAAACCATTGTAGCACAGCATGACAAGTGTTACACTGAAACCAGAAAGAGCTAGGACAGAGCATCCTCCATCCACAACGTCTCTAGGTTAGAGTCTTCCATTAGATGACTTTATATACCTTTCCTTTTTCTCCCAGAAGAATCTGCTATAGTCAGGGTACAGAAGTAACCATGTCCAGTTAATCATTCAATACTTCCTTCTTGTTCATGGCTGAGACCTTATTTCTTTTATTTCTTTTCTATTTCTCAAAGTCTTCTCTGAAGACAAAATTAATAGTTTCTCCTGTGGTATTTTTTATTATAACAATCAGTATGAAATCTGAGTACTTCTAATTAATTAATTAATATTTTTAATTAATTATTTATTTTTCGTTGCATTGTGAAAGATGAAGTTTCCAATATCCTAATTTCACAGATGGCTATCAGATATGAAGAAAGGAATGCCATAGAGAATAAATGTTCACAAAATATAAATGTTCAGCCTGATGTGCTCTGGACAGTATTTTAAGATCATCAGTATTTCAGCATCATATTTTGCAGTACTTTATTTTTTCTTCTTCTTCTCCCCCCCGCCCCACCCCTGCAGCTTCCAAGAACTTTAGTCACTTTCTAGAAGGACAAGCATTTCTGCACAATTTATCCCAGTAATTAAGTCAGACATACAAAGTAAGGGATGTGTAATAAATTACCACTTGTGAAATGAGAGGGTTAAGTGACTTGCGTACTGTGATGCAGAAACTTTCCTAGGGAGGGAGGGAATGAGTTTAGTTCTATATCTATTCAGAAAGGTATCATCTAAATTATTTTCTAATAGCATATACTTCTTTCTATATAATCAATAATTTCATCTTGACATGTTTAGATTTGTTTGACGTCTCATTTTATTTAACAGATGAAAAAAAGACAGCTGGCTAGCATGTGAAAACCTTCCAGTTTAGCTGCTGAAGACTAAGTAACTTTTATTTCTCAGCAACAGGACTGGAAGCCTCTTGCCAGTATCCTCTTTTGAACCCTTTGCTTTTTATTCAGACAAACTAGGGAAGATGCAGTGATCCTGACTGGAAGACTGTTGTACTTTGAGGAGTTCATGATCCACATAACAACTGAGCTAAGCAGGCATGTGCTGTGCTGTGTTGCACATATCCCTTGACCTCCTAGACTGTGCTGTGCTACACATACTCCTTCACAGAAGATGAACCCAGCTAGCTGAAGGTAATGGGAGACCCTGGAGGTTGCACCCACTTGGCAACAGCAATAATACCACTGGCCTATCTTTGCCTTTATCTTGAAGTGAAGCAACATCTCATATAAAAAATCCTTTTCTACCACAGTTCTTTTAAAAAAAAATCTTATAAAACCTCTGAAAACCCACAAACGTCACCTTGAACAGGAACTGTGCAGCATGCCATGGCCACACTAGAGGTCCATCTAATGCTGTATCAACTTAGGGTTCCCAGCATCAGAAAGGATGTAAGATTTTATAAGTGGATATTACCTTTTCTAGAAAGTTAATGAAATTATTACCTTTCTTGAGAGAGTTTGTTCCTTTCTTGTGGCACCCAAAAGAACCAGCACCTGTCAATACAAAACAGAAGAGAGAAAGACAGGCAGCCCATTTGTTTTCTGAAACTAACTTTTTCTGAAGAACTTTGCCCTTCTGAGAGAAAAACATCGTTCATTATAACTTGCTTTTTTTTTTTAAGATAAAAGTTTTAATTTATTCAGTTGTTCAAAGAAACATTGGCTTTGCCTGCTTTAGCAATAAGCCTACCCCTCTTCCTTTCTGCAGTCCCATGAATGATAATGCTTTGTTAATAAAGTGTGCAGGAGCCAGAAATACAAGAATATTGAAAAATAATTGAGATTATAGGTAAACAGTATTCTAAAGCTCAGTTTATAACATCACAAGCATATGTATTTTTATACGAACAAATGTAACTGTGCATCATACTTATGGAATCTAATCCATGGAGCAGTGTCTCTAACAAGAACATTGGGTCCTGCAGATGGTTGTAACAGGGTCTTGCAAATGGTCTTAAGTTTAGTGAAGTATGATGCAGTGTCAAACTGAACAAAAGGCTAGGAGTCACACATCTATGAACAGGAGAAAATAGAGCAGAAAAGGGTACATTTATTTATATTTGGAACTAGTGAGATATCTAGGATCAGGTGTCTGATAACCACAATTCAGGAGGTATCTGAATAACCGGAAAGAATTGTGACAATCACTGAAAGACTGAAATGTGTACTTTACAGTAAAAGTTTACAAGAGCTCTGTTGAATTATCAAAGATACAGTTAAGGCACTGACTTGATCATTGTCTATTAACTTCACAAGGAACATAAATTTGAAAATAAAGTGGATAAAGAAATAAATGACAAAGTAAGTATAAGACCTGATGGCTGAAGGATTAATTTATACAGCTACCTTTCTACAAGTTGTTCTTGCTTTAACTATGTGTTAAATAAAGTTGCACAACTCTAAATGTAGCAGAGGGGTTTCACTCTTACTTTAAGCAAGAAGACATTTATCAGTAATAAAAAGAGCAGCAAGTCTCATTTTAGAGTCTTCCAAATTGAGAATTTTAAATTCTGACCATGTGTCCCTAAAGACATATTCTGCATATCATAGAAATTAATAGGGTGTAGTTCTATGGATAATTTATGCAAAAGGAGAGATCTGATAATTATAATAGGTTTTTCTGCTTTTATAAGCTAATTTATTATTATTATTTTAAATCTAATTTTACCTTACATAGAGCTCTGGTCCTTTCAGCAAAAGATTTTTCATTATAATATCTTCATTCACACAAATGAAACTTGTCTTTCTATATATTTATACCGTTTGATTGACTTGCTAACTGATTATAGTTTTTGCATGATCTCTTCTTATAGTTATATAATTCAGTTTGAATTGTTCTTCCTATTAGAAGATCCATATGGCTTGTGGTAAATTGTCAGAGTCTCAGAGTCAACACTGGGAAAAAAACAGTGCTTCTTTGTTCATTAATGTTTTCACAAGGAATAAGACATTCCAAAGTTCTCAAGTTCTGTAAGTCAAAAACATCAATAATCAAAGATTGCTGGTAAGATCCAATGAATGATATTAATCAGAGATCATCCTGAAGATGTAGGGAGTCTGTATTGTAAACTGAGGTCTGGGATAAGGCAGGACTAGAAACAGGACAAACAGGACAAAACAGGGAAACACTTCTCAGTTCACCTAATGTAAACCAAATTAGAATCAAAGAGGATTATTGACTTGTTAATGACATGTAATTAAGCCACAATAATGGAACTATCCATTCAGGAACAACGACAGCAATAGGACAGATAAACCACAGTGCTAGACACTTGCAAAACATCAATAGACAACTAAAATTTTCTGATGACCCTTCTATAATCCCAAGATGTTTTAATAATGTGCATGGTCTTGCAGTTACATGGGTGGATTCAGAAGTGCACAGCCCTCCAACTCCATCTCTTCCTCCTAGGGTGTAGGAGTTACCATCACTCCTTCCTGGCCGTGGTGGTTCCCTTTGGTGCTGTACGCACCTCACGTGTAGCTGAAACCCATGCATGGGTTTACCCATGTACTTGATGGGCCAGGCAAAAACTTTACCAGATTCATAGTTGAGTTCTTACTCCTACAGGAAATTGTCCAGATGGATCCTGACATGGACAGGCAGCCAAAACTCTGGTTTCTTCAGATGACTGTAGTCCTAAATGATGCTTGGTCAAAACAGTCATGTTTCTTTCATAAATGTATTCACTGATGTTGAGCACTCTTAATGTATCTTTTACTTTTTGAAATTCATTGGAAGGATGTTACCTACACCTGCTTGCTTAGCTTCTTACAGCATGAAAAACATCTGATGATCTGTAAAACCACCTTCCTTTGTCAGCTAGTGTTGCAAAATGGAGTGGTTTGGACTGCTTAAAGAATCACCATCAAGGGTATTAGCAAAAAATTATTTAATAGGAATTTATATAAAAGCACAACTTCACAGTATTCAATGGCAAGGTTCACTCTATTACGTAATACATGGATGAAACATACATAGAAAAATTAAGTTAGCATCAAACTAGAATTATGTATACAGAAACCATTGATGCAAAAGGTTAAGAGAGAAACATACAAAGGAAAATCAGGTTAGAATTGATTTATTGTGATTGGTACAGAGACAGAATTTATAAAAAGGTAGTGGAGACCCTCCCATTGAGTCATGAGGTTCAGACAAGACCCCCTTGCTTTCTAAACTCCTGTTGGAGTCTAGGTGTGGCTGGATGAACTCCTAGTCCCAGACTTCATCGATGGTTTATATCTAAAGGGATTATGAGTATAATAGCAGCCTGAGATTCATTCACAGTTGAATAAAGTTCACAACAGTAATTTATGTATAGATTTGAAAAGCAATATTTGTAACATACTTGCTATAGAATATTCAGGTTAGTACACACACATGCATAAAGACAGTAAGAGATATACATATAAGCGAGTCAAAGAGGTATACCTTTTAAAAATTCCCCTCGAGTTCGGTGGAAATATTCACATGAAATGCTTCAGCATCTTTCGCAGCAGGTGAAGGGTTGAGCCTCAAGGAGTGAAGAGTATCAGCCCAAATCTCATCAGCTTTCAGTGACAGACCTCCGATTTTTGCAAACTGAAGAGTTTGCGAGGTCTGAGAGGTGTCCCACTCAGAGGGAGGTGCTGCTCGCAGCCCACTGTGATCCGGGAGAACTCAAAGGGTCTCACTTAGTACTGCTGTTTATAGGTTCAGGAGACGATTGGCTTTAGACATCAGCAAATTACTGGGATTCCAGTAGCACTGGTATGATTTCACATGAGTTATGATTCAGATAAGGAAGGCTCCAAGGCTGTCAGAGAATGACTTAAGATTCAGATACGGGATGCTCCAAGGCTGTCGGTAGAGGACTGAGATATGTCCCAAGGTTGTCAGGAAATGACTGATTATTCCTACTCCCAGCCTCCACCAGGCAACAGGACTCCTTGGTACAGTCAGTGCAGCCTTCTGTCTTAGCCATGCAAGAGTTCCTGGTATGGTCAAGGGACTCTTAACCACCCAACTCATTACACTTATGCTAAGGCTTAGCGGGATTTCCTGAGTTTGTAGATCAGCCCAGAGAGAGGGCACCACAACTAGAACTGATGCCAGCCAATAGATTCCATAGTTATTAGGATGGAAACAGGGTCTTCACAGTAAAAAATACACATATATACATACAGATGCTAACAGTGATCACATAAACCTTCTTTTTGTCAGGGTCGTGCTGTCCCTGCCCAGCCCCCCTGGAGCCACCCCCCACCCTCCCCACAGCCCAGGACCCCATTTCACCCCCTGGGGCCGTCAGTCCCTGCCCCAGTGGTGCCACAGCAGGGCCAATCTCCAGCTCCCCACAGCCGTGTCCTGCCCAGCCACAGGCCCCACTGAGCTGGGCCCACCTCCAGCCCATGCTTGGCCTGTCCCCATCCCCAGGGGTGCCTGATGCCCTGGACTGGGGCTGCTCCTGTTGTCCTCTGGCTGCCCTGCTCTTGATTGGGGTGGTAGGATGTGCCCTGGCTGCCAGGACCTGCCCTGACAGACCCCCATGGGGAGCCCCAACACATCCAGTGACACAGGCCCAGGGACCCACCAGCCCATGCTGTGCTCTAGCAGTTTCCCATAAAGCAAGGAAGTAGGTGATGATAAAATTAGAAAATATTCATTAGAAAATATTTCATAAATAAAGTCAAGAAAGTTTTTCCTTTATGAGTACTTTCTAATTGTTAGACCGTTTCTTTATGTTGCTAAATGGGCTAAAAAAGCAACATTTAGAAGCAGTAGGTTGTCATTTACTTCATGGACCACCAACTGAAAGTGTGATTAATCTTTTAAAAATGCATAATCAACACATATTACTTTCATTTTTGTGATTCCATTCTTTTTTGTTATCTTGCAGATCAGTTAGTTGCAGTTAGTCCAACTTCAGTCCAAGGCTGTGGAGCAGTGTGCTAAAGAGTGCCTCCATTTTCTAGCCATTTGCTGCACACTTAACACTTTTTATTCTGTTCATTGAAACACAGACTTGCCCAAAACCTATCCCTTCCTCTAAGTTGTCCTAAACCTCTTCTTGTAATTAAACCTGCCTCAGTCACCAGTCTTGGGCATCTAATCTCATCCCCAAAGCATGAATCAACAAGTCCTTTGGTCAGCCATGTAGATACAATATTAAGTTCCAGTTACTCTTATTTCCCAGGATAGATTTTGGGAAAATCTAAAATACGTAGTGTTTGTGTGTATGAAATGGGTCATTTATTGTACTGTTTCAGTGTAAAAGTGTTTATTGTAGGCTGAAACCTCCTCCCCTCAATGTCAACATTTTTTTTCATGTGTCTTTAAAAAAGACAGTTATGCCATAAAAAGTCATTTTGTTAAGTGAGAATAATATTTCTTTCACATGCTTTTTGCAAGAAAAAACTACTTTCTCAGCTGTGTCTCTCAGCTCAGAGACTTGCCCAGGTGGTTCCTGCTGAAGAATTGACTGAATTGTACATAGATATTTCTAAATAGTCAATAGAAACTCTTCCTGCAGATGCAGAAACAGTCATGTAGGACATTCTTTTTTACACAGTAAAGATAATTAGGAGGTATTTTGTACAGGTTTTAATATAATCAATAGCAACATACCGTGCATATGATGGAGTGGTCACGGAGGACCATGGGACAGCTGTATACAAAAATTCAGCAGAACAGCAGTTCAGGAAGGTTCACCTGACTGAGCTGAAGATGCTGTTGCAAGGACACCTGCAATACAATTTTCTGTTGCCATCCATGTAGTAACCTGTCATCCTGCTTGTGTAATTTGATTCCCTAAGCAAGTCTTATTTTTTTAAAGATCCCAATAAATTATTGGTTTTTATCCAACACTCGTAAATGTCTGTGCAAGAGGAGATATTTCATATGGGAAATAATTAGTGTGAATATATTTGATGTTAACGGCATTGATCTAGTTCATTCCATTGGTTTGGTATAAAGCCCCATGGCATTTTCCAACAGCTGAAATTCACATCAAGAAGTGTGACAGATGATACCTTTGTATACATGTTAATACTTTTCTCTCTTTGGAGAAAGGGAAGGTTGTGCCTTTTCTGGAAGAGCAAGTAGTATGCTTGGTATGGAAAGGGGGAGGAAATTTCAAAAGATTGGTTTTTGTCAGGCAGAAGTGGAGATTAAAGATTTCTAATTCAGAAGAACAGGGAACAGAAGCACAGACAGGCTTCAGAGGTTGAAGAAGTAACCTCCTAGGAACAAAAGGAGGCTATGCAGAATTTGTTGCCAGTTACTGAGTTGACTGAAATTAAGCCTGAAAGCAAGGACCTGCCTGAAAGGAAACAGTGGAAAGTAAGAGAGTTGTATAAAAGGGCCTTTCTTTCCCTTTTCTATTTATTGCACTTTATACTGCTAAATAAAAGAGGTCCAGGAAGCAATCTCAGGCACTAGGACCCATTTTTCCATTACTTAAATATTAGTGCAATTCTTGCTTCTGTTTGGGACCACTGCATCTACTCTCTCTAAGATAAGTCTCCTATAGAGAGGAATAGTCCTACTCAATACTGACATGAACTACTTGGCTTAGACATACAAATTGCTCTCTGATCCTCTTTTGTTTAGTGCTGATATGTTCTGTTGTGGGCTTTGTTTGTTGGGATTTTTTGGGGGGGGGGGGGGGGTTGGGTTTTTTTTTAAGGCCTTTGGCCTTTTTTTAGGGAGCCCATTGAAAAGAGAAGGGGGTAGGTATATCCAGCTTTGATCTTTAGCCATTTTGGTGTCTAGGGAACTCCAACAGAGAGATTATGAACAAGTCTGTGAAATGGGTTCAGTCACTAGTTGTTTAATGGCATAAAAATCAGTAACAAATGGGAGGTAAGCACAGTGCAAAAGCTCAAAGGAGTTGCATGTGAGCTAGATAAGATCCAAAAGGAGTATAACCATAATGAGGTAGCATTGTGCCTTATAGCTTCATCATTTACAAGTTCAGAAGCAAATTTTTAACCAAGCTATAAAGCTGAGTAGTGCCACATAATTCAAGAGTATTAAAAAATAACAAGATAGGAAAATTTTCTGCTCATTTTAGTGAAGTGCAAACATTCAGCATTAGTATTTAAGGATAAAATAAAATCTAAGGCAGCTGTCTAAGAAATAGAATTGTTTATAAAATTCTACTGAGTTTACCAGAGGTAGATCATACTAGACTAACATGATATGTTTCTGTGATAAGAAAACTTATTTCTAGCTGCAGGAAATGTGGTAGATCACTTCTTCCTCCAAGACAGTGAAATATTTGCTATAGTGTCACATGGGATTGGAAAAGATAAGAATTAATGGACAGCTTGCAGAGTGATTGAAGGCTATCTCATAGGAAGATAGAAACATGTAATACTGAAAGGAGAAATATAAGTCTGAAGTGAAATAACTAGTAAAAATGAACAGGTACTTCCCTGAATTACATTGGCATAAAAATTGGATACTTGCTAATGAAATTTGCTTCTGAGACAGACTTGAAACTCATTGTCAATACTTCTCAGTACAGAAGACTGAAGATACAACTTATAAAGAACTTTGTAAACATGGGCTATAGAAAAAGAATAAATTAAACAATGCAGGTAGTAAAATTGCTGACCAAAGGACTAATAACAAAAATGTCTGAAACAAATTGGGACTTTATTATTACATAATTGCTGGGAAGGAAAATTGTCCAGCTGTAGTAATTTCATCACAGTGTGAGAAAGAGGACAATTCAGGAATAAGGAAATCATCTGGAATTTTTTTTTTTTTTTTCCAACAAGGTAGTTTAAACAGATAGCTGGGACTGTTGCCTCTGTTCAAAGTCTTACTGGACTTTGCTATAGAATACAGTATATAGTTTTAGTCATCCGTGGTTCAAGAAAGATGAACTCAAACTTAGCTAGTACAGAGAAAGATTAATAGGATGAAATGGAATTTTACAAACAGAAAATAAAATAATTTGGTTTGTTCAGTACAGAAAAAAAAATGCTAAGAGAGAATGTGATTGGTGTCTGTTAACTATATAAAAATACTGTTTGAACTGAAGGACAGCTTTGGTACAAATAGAAATAAATTATGTGGGGAAAAAAATTTATCAGAAGGTTCCTTCCCATTAAGGAAGTTCTGGAGCAGCCTTGTGAAAGGACTTCTGAGACCTAAAATAAGCTCCTTTTCAAATGCAGGTCTGTAAGTGAATTTAAAGGGTTATCTGTCACAGCAGAAGATCAGGTCCAATGGCCCAAAATCCCATTTCAAAGCTAAAGTGTTTCATAATACAAAGTACCTGACATAGTAGAGGGAGGCCTAAGGAATACTTCAAGCATAGGTGGTGAGCACCAATAGCTTTTGCATTTACACTAGTGTTCAATCATTTTGAAACAAAGTCAAATCGTGATTAATTTCATATCTGGTTCCTAAGAAAAGCAGTCTCAAATACATTTCTGCTTTCTTGACCCTGGACTTCACTTGAAAATATGTCCTGCACTGATTGCCACTGTAATTGACACTGAGAGAAAACTCCTATTAATTTCCACTGGTGAAAAAGTAGCCATGGGGCTTTAGAAAATCTCATTAATAATTTTGACTTGGATGAAAATCTAATACATGGACTGAGTTTGTTACAACCACATTAGATCAAAGACAGCTCTCCACAGCTTAGGAAGCAGCTGAGTAGCCAAATCTATGCTTTACAGAAGCATATATATATAAAATATAATTTTGCCTCAATACATCTTGTTAGTATGAAGTATTTTTAGTCCAAATTCCGTAAATGTGACACAAATCTTTCATGTCTACTATTCTATAATAGGAAAATTGTAGGGAAATGTGAAACACAGTTGAAATCAATATCAAAATTGAGTATCTGAACAGATACATCCGTTGCCTTGTTAAATGTCTTTCTTTGTACACAACGAATATCCTTGGGGCTGATAGATATGACACTGGGCATATAGGAGATACCATCATTTCCAGAATGGCAGCTGAAGGACAGATAGGATGAAGTAAAGCATCTAATATGCCACAAAACATCTATATTTAGGTTCTCAAATCACTTCCCAAATATCATTTTCTTTTAGGTGATTTCATCTTTTAAAAAATGTTATATATGAAAGTGTTTCACTTTCTTCAGTAGAAGTCTGTCCTCATGTCCGTAAGTAAACAACTGCAAGCCACTGCAAAACAAAAAAAAGGCATAATAGAAAAAAAAATAAAATCAATATTTTCTTGACAAAAGAACACTTCCTAAAATAGTAATCACTAGAAAAAGTATTATTTACAATATATCATATCATTTTGTACATAAAAATACAGGAAAATATTAAATAATATGTATTATTATCAATATGTAATATGCCATTGATTTATGGTATATTACATGATTGTATGAGATAGTAATATATGTATGCACATAGCAATAAGAAAGAATATATGATATTAAATTGCTGTGATAATTTTCATGTCCCCTAATTTTAAATGGCTAATCTGGTAGTTTACATCTTATTTTGGTACTGTTAGTTGCTTTCTAGTCAGTGAAATGAAGCAGATACTTTTTGAACTGGATGCACCCAATGTCCTGACTTGTGCCCTTGTAAGACGAGTATCTGTCCATAAAGGTAGTTAAGAGATGTCAGGTCATGGTATTTGCATTGTAGACTTCTGCATTTGGTCAAACATATACAACCTCTAGCAGTCAGATCAATCCCACATTTCATAATTATATTTCTTCTATTCTGTGCATTTTGCATTTTTGTACAAATTGGGTTTGTCCTCATTGCAGTCAATAAACATTGATGTTCAGTGATGCTGGATGGGCATGACTGAAGTTGCAGCTTTTTTTAAATTCCCCTACATGAATTTCTTGTCATGAATTTCCAACAGTCTGCTTCTTTCAAAAGGATTAATAGTGTGGAATTGCAGGTAATGAAAATCTCTCTGCTGAATGACACAAATATTAAAGCCAACTGTCTGCACTTCACTAATATCAGCAGGGTCCCCCAGTTTCAATTTTGTTGAACTAATTCATGCCACTTCAAATTTTATTACAACTTGAACTTTCATTCCATAATTAATTACTTGAGCAGTGTGAGTATGCCCTGGATACTGAAAGATTAGAGCCTGCTTTTCTACATCTTAGTTCAGACACAGAGCTTTATTTTGCAGTATCAAGATGTGCTGAAGCCAATACTTCTATCTAGATACAGAGAATTTGGTTCTGAAATTTTAGTTCAAGGCATTTCCAGTACAATGTTAAAAATTAATTCCCTGTCCTTCTAGCTGTTTACAATTTAAAGAGACAGGAACACAGGAGACACCTGTGTTCTTCTGGGGCAGCAGCTAGAGGCTAGGAAAGTTACCCAAGAGTTTTTTGAAATGGTACTAGACACCTATATTTAGGTAGCTGAATCACACTCAGAATCTGAGCTAGCAATTTGGTTGCTTTTATATCAATAGAAAGAGACAGACACTTTCTGAAAGCAATTCATCCCACCTTAAAAGATTTTTCTATGAGGAAATGACTTGCAGCTTGGAGGTGCCAATCTCTCCCCATTGACTATGGTGAAAACACAGTTATTAACTTGCAGTAGGCAACTAATTTTTAGATGGCTAATTTTGGCCGAGATATTTGTTAATCAAAAGAGACAAAGTACGTCTGTCAGTGACTGACTAGCAATCTACATCTGTAGAGATGTACTATGCATGAGAGACATCTGGAGGTCCTCTGCCACAGAAGGCAGAGTTTTGGTACTAGAGAGACAGGAATTGTACTTACACAATAATGTGGAGAATTCTACCTTTGCTTTGTAAAAAGGGAGTAATGCAGTTGTCACATTGTAAAAGAAGGTAAAATCAGTCTCCATGTTCTTCAGAGCCTGGTTATGTATCTATGTCTGCAAAAATATGTATGAGATTTTGTGGTGAATAAACTAATGACAGAGTTCTTTTTATTATGGAAATGCTTCCTATTATAATTTTTTTCCTTAAAATAGATATTCAGCTTGCATTAAAGTGTTCGAGTGCCTGATCAATATCCAAAGAAATAAATTTTCTGCAGTTGAAACAGACTCCAGAGGCAAATATTGTCCATTTTGGGCCATTCTGACTGTATGAGACATTCAGGAACGTTCTTTCAGAAACTGTTTAACCCATCACCAGTAGCACGTGGAAGACTTGAGCCTATCCCTCTACCTTGGATTTACATTCTACTGAGTAGTCTTCCTGATTTACTTGTTCTGATGTTGCTCTTTTAGATGTCTAATAGAGAAGAAAGATCCTCATGTCCTGTTCCATCTTCTTCTCCAGTTCTTATTGTACTGGTTTTGTCTGGGATAGAGTTAATTTTCTTCATAGTATCTAGTAGGGGGCTACGTTTTGGATTCATGCTGAAAAGTGTTGATAATACGGGGCTGTTTTCGTTACTGCTGAGCAGTGCTTACATGGTGTCAATGCCTTTCCTGCTCCTCATACTGCCCCAGCCAGCGAGTAGGCTGGGGGTGGGCAAAAGGTTGGAAGGGGACACAGCTGGGACAGCTGACCCCAACTGACCCAAGGGTTATTCCATACCTTACAACATGCTCAGCAATAAAAAGTGGGGGCTTGGAGGTTGACAGGGCTGCAATTGCTCAGGGACTGGCTGGTCATTGGTTGGTTTGTGGTGAGCAATTGTTTTCTTTTGCATAATTTGTTTTTCTTGGGGTTTATTTTCCTCTCTCTGTTGTTTTGGTTTGGTTTTTTCCTTACAATTTTTTATTTTTCTTCTTTTATTATTAAACTGTCTTTATCTCAATCCATGAGTTTTCTCAGTTTTACTCTTCCAATTCTCCCCCATGCTGCTGTAGGGGAGTGACTAAGAAGCTGTGTGGGGCTTAGTTGCCAGCTGGGTTAAACTCCAACACTTATAATGATGTTCACAGATAATCATGTTTTATATCTGAACTTCTCATTATATTTTTAGGCATACTTTGATTTCTGTAATAGTTACAGCTTCTTTTTCTCTCTGTCAAATGGAAATAGATCAAAGTCCCCATTTATTTATACAGTTTAATTTTTTACCCTTGATCCTGTGGCTTTCCCTGAAGGAATAGTAGTGACATTGTTCCCAGTGTTCCTGAAGTATGACTGATCTTTCAGGTTGGTACAATTTTGTAATACAATCCATAAGTCTACCTTATACTCTCTGGAAACAATGAGAGAACATTTCTGACATAACATCCCTGAAATGGCAAAGAAAAGCTGTAGGTTGCCTGAAGGTCACTGAAGAGATGTTTCTGGAGCTCTAACCTCTTTCTGTGCATATTAGGGTCACCTATGAAATAGAAAATTAACCATTTAGCAACATACACAGTTTGAATTGCACTAGGCAAAGCACTCCACGTATAAGACTTTAATAAGAATATTAGCATTAGCATTGTGCGGGAGCAAAACAAGAAAGCAGGTGCACATAAGAAAAACATTTATGGTCTTGAAATACATAGGGAAAAATAATTTTTTGGATGGAGTTTTCCAGGCCTTCATCATTCAGTAAAGACCTACATGACAGTCACAAAATCCAATTTGAAAGAGAAAATTTCTCATTTTGTTTGAGACTGTAATAAAAGGACAATTTATTGGTTGGTGTAAAATGTCATTCACTTCAACTGAGACATGAGGATTTATATAAAGCTAAGTAGAAGACCCTGAAACAGAGCAATATTCCTTGAGATAGTTTGTTCCCCCTTTAATAGTGTTTGTGTATTCTGTTCCACAAACTGCTGAATAGTGGCCTTGCATGTTGATAAAGTTTTGATTAATACACCTGAAATACATACATGAGGATAAAAAAACAGATGAGCCCTTTCTGGTACCTCCATATAGTTACTGTTATGTGGAAGAACAGGAAACAGACTCCTAACACTTTTCAATTAAAAATGACTCTGTATTAAAACCTATTTGGGCCCTTGTGGATTAGTACTATTTTAACATGAAAGGGAATATAGCTGCCCAAAATTATTTTATGGAAATCTAGTCAATGTTGCTGCTCTACCAGAACAATGTGGAAGGATTACATATACTGATGTTTTAAATTCTGTGTTTATTTCTGAAGGTGACAGACAGTCTTCTTCTGTGGTCGTGGCAAAAATGATTGAGAGTTTCCACTCAGTCATGGATTTTAGGGAAAAAGGGCTCATCTGCACAACTTCATTCATGCATACTTAAAAATATCTGAGTGCTTCCAACAAGATGATGTTGTTCCTATGTAGCAAATAATCAACCGCTTCTTCTTTGTATAACGAAAGAATGGATGTAAAGTATTTCCTTCCTTCCAGTTTTCAGATTCTATCTGGTTAGTCACTGACTTTGAATGCATAGGTCATCTCTTCTCAAATTGTAGGCTGCAGATTGTTCCACATCTAGTCAATTTGGTGGATCATGTCATCACTTAATGAGTTGTGTTAATTAATGCCCATGAAATTAATAACCAAGTTCAAATACTGGAGATGACAGCCTTCTGTTACCCTTTAATGAGTATTCCAAATATTAGGAATTTTATTATGTTTATTAGTCATGCTCCAATGAAATAATTTCCTCTTTATTTTGTTCAATCACTGTACGATTTAACAAAACCAAAACTTTTGATGAAGACGCATGCTGCTTTCACTTCTTTGAGCACATCATCAAATAAAAATGCAAACATATCCTATGTATAAGAATTCTAAAATATTTTTGGTAGAACAGGAGCACAATTAACTTTAAAAGCATATTTAAATTTTATAACTTTTGCATATTATATGTGATATGAAATGGATTTTTTTTTTAAGTTTTTCTATGTCCAGCTGTTTATCATCAAATTGGAATCAAAGCAAATAACACCTTTTTTACTGCAAGCTTTCCCTCTATTCCTCATCTGTCGGTTCATAACCAGGAGGTTCAGAAACAGGAAGTTGTTGGTGGCTCTGGTGCCGTTTGAATAATATTGTCTCCCACTGATCCTGTAAAGCATATTTATCACTTATGATGTGCTACAAAACTGTTGAGAAAACTCCATCCAGAAATTTAAATTGTCTTCTTTAATCTTTTAGGAAGATAAACTGTTCCAAATACAGTCAAGTGTTCAGAACAGAGTGGCAGACCTAAAGGTCTTGCTTGCCAGTAAATTGTTAGCATTAGAACAAATTAACCTTCTGCCTTATGTCCTGTAGAACCATTATCATAATTCTTTAGAAAGAGATTATTGTTTTGATATGGGGGATATCAAAATCAAATTTTAATGTGATACAGTTTTCCATTTCATTCTATCACATTGAGCTAAGAAATTTCTGATGGCTTTTCTCAGCCTTCACATTTATAGAATAGATGGGTCTGGAAACTAATCACTTAGAAAGCCCTGAGATTTGTGTATTGCTGATGTAAGGCTCTAATATTTGTGATCATATGCAAACTTACTGATATGACAGGCAGAGAGACTGCAGACAAGGCTATTATTTTTTACCCCTTTGCTTACTGTCTCAGTGGCACTCACTTGGACACAACTAAAGAAAAAGAACAGTAGTAAAAGACATGTGTCGCAGGATACCTACATCTTACAGAGCTTTGAGTTGGATTTTACTGTCTTTTTTAAAAAAATAAACAACCTAAAATATATGAAAAATGTTGGATATCCATAGCCTTTAATAATGAAATTAATGACACAAAGTACAAGAGAAAGACTTTTGGGGAAAAAAAACCCAAACCCAAAACCAAACCAAACAAAAAACCCCAACATTATAATTTTTTGAATGACAAACATTCAAAAAATGAGCTTTGAAAACAAATCTCCTGTTTCCTTTCCAGATGGTCTTCCTTCTTGTCATACTTGGTGGCTTTCTTGGTTAAATAAACTGTACACTAGTTGTGCTTATAACGCTTTCTAGCTGATATGCACATGATGTGCGCATGTGCCCATATACACATGTAAGTGCATCATAACATGGCAGAGAATTAAGAGAACAAAACAAGAATAATATATGTTACTTATTATTAATATAAAACTGACAAGACAAGAATATTTAGTTACATGTTGGAAAAGAGAGAGAGGAGAGAAAAAAATCTACTATCCTGTAAAGGGTGTTGTAACTTTCCCCTACTTACCACATTTCATTCTTAGACCTGGTTGGCATTTGCCTGTCTGTCAGCTTGTGAATAGCTGGCAAAATTCCCACTTTGGGGTTCTGTGCCCACACACAAATACACAATAAACTATTAAAAAATTTGTTGTACTTATTTTTCAACACAAAGAATCTATTTCATTCAACCTTTCAGTGAAAAGAAGGTTTGAAATACAGTTGTACAATGATTTCTCCTCACTCACTTCACAACAAAATCAGAGTTTAGATGGGGTGCTGGGGACTTCTGAATTTCTCCTGAACATTGTCTTTCCCACCGAGTCAAAATTACCACATGCCCACCTCTGTAACTTTGGCGAGAGACAAGGGCTATGGTACCAGCACTGTACGCTCCCTGTTCTGCTGCACACCTTCCGCTCCTGTGCCTTGTGAGGCTGGCGTGGCTGCCCTCATTGCTTAGTGCCAGAGGGAGATAAGGCTTGGGAGAATTTCACTCAGGGTTGTACAGCTCTGGTGCAGATCAACCACAGTGCCACAGTAGGAGCCATTTCTGCTTCACATTTTCCTTGCTAGTCCTGCAAATATGGTAATACTGCTGCTAGTCACAGGTCACGAGCTTTGTGCTGAGTTTGCAGGGTGTCAGAACTAAAGGCTTGCCAGGCTTTTTCTGAACTTGATCTGCTGGAGAGTTTGTTTTCACTTGGTTTATCTATAACAGAATTTTTTTCTAATGACCAGGTGTCTATATCTGATTAATTTTCTTTATTTTTGCATAGTATCACCATAATTTTCACAGTAGAAAGGAGTAATTACTCTGTGTAGAATGAAATATTTGTAACTCTAACATACTGATGTAGTAGTATACAGGCATATAGACCTGGTACAATAACAAAAGCTTTGAAAAGTGGAGATGCAAGATGCAGTGTGCATATGTAGAGCATACATGGGATAACAAGAGATGAGACAGGAACTGTAACTGAAACTCCCAAAGCTGTAAGAACAACTCATTAACGGTCACTGAGCTGCAGACCTGGGAACTGAACTAAACTGGGTTTTGGGTTAACAGAGAAAACAAAGTATGATTATCTAATATGTGTAAGCCAGCCAAATATGAGTTCAGACATAATGTGAAGTTTCACACCAATGACGAAAAAGCAAAGTTTAAAACATTTAGCAAACATATAAAAATGCCAAGTGCATCTTACAGTGAGGAGGAAGAAATCATCACCATCAACCTGATATTCTGCCATGACAAAGTACTCAGGATGCTGATGAATCACCATCCCAATATTGACTACATATTAGGATTCCAAGGTGCAATGGAAGCATGGACATAGCAGCAGAAATTGGGTAGATATTAGGACGTATGTTTATAGCAGGTTTAACTGTACTGTTACTGCTGAGACTTTTTTCTGTTTCAATATTCTTTGTTTTGCTTTATTTCTTTTTCTGTAATAATTAGATTTGGACTAATAATAAGTCTTTGAAAGCCTGTCAATGAGAGAAATGGAATTTTTTTCTTCTTCATCTTTCCTCTTCATGCCTGATGTTTTTATGTGTCTCACTCACTATCAAAAGCAGGGAGGGGCTCATCTACTTCCAATACTGTTTGTTATTGATTTTGCCAGCTGCCAGCTCCAGCGTGTTCAGCATGATACCCTGCCCATTTGGAGTCCCTTGTTCTTGTCTTGTTCTTTGCTCTCCATCTTGCAGATTCTGTTACTCCTCTCACACTTTTCCATGCTACTGAAGTACAGCTATGCAAGTCTTTGCTCTTTGGTGGTTACATCGCTCACATACATACTTACTTAAAAAGCTTATATGTTGTGTGTAGCTATGTCATCACAGCGTTACAAAATATTTATATACTGTTGTCAGTTACACTATTTTAGCATATTTACTTATATTTAGGTTCAAGGCATGTCACATTAATGCACTTGTGTTACAAGCTTCTGCTTTGGCTACAGCTGAAAAATACTTTTTTTTTTCAGAAAAATAAGCCAAACAAACAATCAAACAGAAAAAGCCTGTGTTTTTCATAATCTGTGTCTCAGCTTTCTTGGAGAGAGAGTGAGGGTTAGTTTGGGGGGGGGAGCCATTTTACAGAAAAGGGATATCTCTGGGATTGTATATTTTGCCCTGTTGTGATGTGTAGAATGCATATTGGTGGATTTGGAAATGTCTCGATTGCCACAAGCAGTCTTCAATGACAAAGAAAAAGTTATTGAATTTTGCAGCACTACCTATGACAGTGATATGATTAATGAGAAGCAGATGTAAAGAACTTAATATAAGTCCATTTGATAAATGGGATCTCATTTCTTTCTCACCCACTAAAATGTACAGAATTCAGAATTTTTTTCCTCAGTTGTAAGATATCTGGACAAATACCACTCAATCCCTTCTTAAATAAGAGTATTTCACATGCTTATTTAGCGATGACCCACAATGTTAACATTCCTGGTTAATTTTGAACTTGCTTACAGAGAAACTTATTTTATATATATATACCGATATTCTGAAGGGAATTAAATTCAAATTTTCTGCTTAATGTCTTTGTGTAAGTTTTCTATCTAGAACCATAAATCTGCAAATTGCTGAAGACATATAAAAATGACTGGACTGAGCTTAGTTGTACAAAGAACAGCATATTTGCACAAGACTTTGTAGCCAGTCATGGAAAATTTTTATGACTCAGATCCCAGTTCCTACCCTTTACATGCATACTCTCTTGCTTTGGGGAGGAAAGTAGTCTGAAACAAATCTATACCTGCTATATTTCTATAAGCAAAATTGTGCTGACTGATCCATATGGATGGAAAATCCAGATGAACAAATGACTTGAAATGCATCATAGTCTGATTGTTTATTAACAGAAATCTTCATTAATGTTCATTAATTCATTAATGTTGTAATAAGAATTTGTCCAAGAGAAGAGTCATTCTGTATATCACTAAAGACAAACTACGAAAGAGATGAAAAATCCCCCCCCAAATTCCAAACAATCTCAAACTCTGCTTCTTGGTAAATTCTGTGGTTGAGGAGGGAGAGAGTTGATTGTCTGCTTGCTTACTTTCTTATTTATTTTCTTCTACTGACACCTGCTAGTTATTTCATACAAGAGTTTTTTGTGCGTGGTTTTGTTGTTGTTGTTGTTTTCCTGTAATATGACAGAGCATATATGCCCCTTATTTTGTAATTGCATACTGGTAAGTTACTTGAAACATGACTGAAAGCAGAAAAAATAAAACCAATAATAATCTTGCAAGATCTGTGTCATAGCATTATTCTCAAGGGACTGGCAGAGGAGCTGTAAAGGAGAAAGAAAATATAGAAACCCAGGGGTGGAAGAGGAAAAAACTACTGTCAGTGGAATGAGAGGACAAAGAGGAAATAGAAGAAACCTTGGAGGTCAGAGAAGGGTGAAAAGTATACAATGTCCCCAGATAGAATACCAGGCTGCAGTTCTTCTGGGCCCTTCTTGCGAAAGATAGAAATGAGAATAGCAGAAACTGCTAGTAGTTTAATTTAATTTCTGATCATTTAGTTTCTTTGATCATCCTAGAACCCTTTCTAGTCTTTTCTTACATCCTTTGAAAATGAAGTATTGAACTTGATACTTTCAGATGTGGTGCATCTTACAACATACTCTTCATATGTTGACTGTAACAGAGTGCTGAGCTACTGTTTTCCAAGCACTGTCTACAATTAAAATGATTTATGGATGTTTCCATTAAAGGCTATAATTACGTATATAGTTAGTTATTTTTTAGATTTGAATTGTTTTGGACTTACCAACAATAAATTTTGTTTTAATTTCATCATCTGTTCACACAAAATGTTTGATTTTTCTGCTTCCTTGTCACAGCTTTCATTTTTACTTTGAATTAATTAATAATTAATCCTTTGAACAATGAAGGGATGCTATCCAGAGGAACCTTGACAGCCTTGAGAGGTGGGCCTGTATGAACTTCATGAGTTCAACCAGGCCAAGTGCAAGGTCCTGCACTGGGGTCGCAGCAATCCCCATTATCAGTACAGACTGGGGGATGAATGGATTGGGAGCAGCCCTGCAGAGAAGAACTTGGGAATACTGGTGGACAAAAAGTTTGACATGAGCCGACAAAATGCTCTTGCAGCCCAGAAAGCCAATCATACCCTGAGCAGCATAAAAAGAAGTATGGGCAACAGGTCGAGGGAGGTGATTTTCCCCACCTACTCCACATTTGTGAGACCCCACCTGGAGTGCTGCATCCAGCTCTGGGGTCCTAAGTACAAGAAAGACATGGACCTGTTACAGCAGGTCCAGAGGAGGGCCACAGAAATGGTCAGAGGGCTGGAATACCTCTCTTCTGAAGAAAGGCTGAGAGGGTTGGGGTTATTCAGCCTGGAGAAGACTCTGGGGAAATTTCTTATAGCCTTCCAATGCTTTAAAGGAGGCTTATAAGAAAGATGGACAACAAATTTTTACCAGGGCCTGTAATGACAGGACAAGGGGCAATGGCTTTAAACTGAAAGAGGGTGGATTTATCTAGGATACAAGGAAGGTATTTTTTATGATGAGGGTGGTGAGGCACTGGACCAGGTTGCCCAGAGAAGTTGTGGGTGCCCCATCCTTGGAAGTGTTCAAAGTCAGGTAGGATGGACTTTGAGCAACCTGGTCTAGAGAAGGTTGTCCTTGCCTGTGGCAAGAGGGTTGGAACTGGATGATCTTTAAAGGTGCCTTCCAACCCAAACCATTCCATGATTCTTTGATTCTATTACTATTACTATATTGATGCTGTTGGAAAATTTACTCAGGCCTTCCCTCTTATTAAATGATGGCTTTGTTTTTTTAAGCACTTCTGGAAAGAAACTTACTCACAAGATGCATAAAATTTATTTAGCATTTCTGTTTTTTAAAACAACTGTAACATGTAGTTTTGATAAAAGTTTCAGAAGTTTTGGGGGCTTGGTTTTTGTTGTTGTTGGGGTTTTTCTTTGTTTGTTGTTTTGGGTTTTTTTAAGCAGTTTTACCATGCTGTATTTAGCTATAGTCATTGAATAATTGTATTCTTTATTATAATTTTTAACGATTTTCTTGATATGATGTTAGCGTTCTAGTTTGCTTCTGCTGAGATATTCATTACAGCCTTGTTTGAAGTTTGATAGTTACTGTATTTTCTTGCAGTAAAGGGACTGATCTAACCAGCATATTACACACAAAAAAAATCAGTAGTTAAGTAGTTTTGTATTTCACAAGTCAATGCCTTCTTTTGTTTTGTTGCTATTAAATTTATGTGAAGCCTCTGATTTAAGAAAATATCTCAAACTAGTAATAATGGGGAAATCTACAGTCAACCTCAATGAAAATTCTCAGTGGGACTTCCTTGCCTGATCAGCGTCTCACCAGTGACTACATTTATGCTCCGGAGAGTGATCTGTAGCCCCCAGGCCAACTAATGCAAAGTGTTTTATGTCCACAGTGCTCAGTCCTACTATTTCTGGAAGAGCAGACTACTCATATTACATGGCACATAGCACTTACTCACTTCTGGATCTCATCTAGTGCCCCTGTAGCACTAAGAAAATCTTATTTCATGTTTGTTTTTTCTTCAGTTCAAAATGTCTAAAACAATATGAGGCCAATTTTGAAGACAACCAATGATGCTTTTATAGCATGAAATGGAGAGTATGTAGTTCACACTGTGGGTTGTAGTATCAGAACACCTGGAAATACTTTAATATGCAAAGCCTAATAAAATAGCATTGAAGATCTATATAGGACAGAAGAAAACTTGCTAGTCTTGTTTATACTACGTATTGGAGGGGTCCAGGAGCAAGCAGTCTCAGAACAACATCTGGAACTTTTTTTGGAGAAAGAAATTGGTTCAATTCAAAAGAGAGCTACCAAGTGAACTCAGATTTTGCTAGGTTATGCAGACAGATGCTGAGGCACTGGCCTGAGGTTTAGCTAACAGAAGAGACCATGAGTAATTGTTGGACATGACATGAGAAATGGAAAGGCACAAGACAGGGAGGAGGAAAAGCCAGTGTAGGTAGGGGAATAACAAGCATGAGAAAATGGAGAGAAGGCAGTAATAAAAGGAGATGGTCACCTGTAAAAAAACTGCTTGTCAGTACGCTTGTCTGACTGAGCCTTGGGCCTGGTCACCGCAGTCTGTCCTCTCTTCTTATGAAACTGTATTTCTAAATATTTTCTGTGTGAGCTTACTCTCTGTTTTCTCTGTGTGTGTAATTTGCTGGTGCATTTCAAGCTGAAATACCAGTTAATAGAAGGAGACCTGCATCTCCAAATACCCAAGATGTGAGACACTGACCAAGGAAAGGGCCCAGGGTCTGGCCTTGGTTATTAGATGACCTTAGAGTCCCTGCTAATACTCAAGCAGGGTGGAAAGGAGAAACCTCTGGGCCCCAGAAGTCTGGGGATTCAGCTTATACTTTACATATTTATGCAGTGAAGATGCTTGGAAATCAAGACCCAGAAGTGAATAGGAGAACTGAATAATTTGGCAATGTAGGTATATCTGTTGTGGCAATAAAGCTGCTAATCAAAACCTGACTCTCAGCTTGCCATCTAGCAGCTCAGAAAGAGCATCTACACACCTTCTCCATTACAGCGCACATGTTCCAGAAAATAATGGCACCATATTTTACAGCAATACATCCATGTGTTTCTCCAGAAAAGGAATTGTTGAAATGTGATATCAGTTTCCTAAGAAGAAACTATCCAGATGAAGAAAGCTGGTCATTCTCTTTGAAATAAAAATACGCCAGATCTTGTAGCAATCCTTCTCAGTAACTTACAGTAGTCCTACCCAATTTGAAAGCCCTAATAATAAAGTAATCATCTTTAAGATGCAAATCAGTGATGCATTCAAGGACTGTTTTTGACTGAAGCATGTCTTCTGTAGTCCACTGCTAGAATGCCCTGTGGGAAATGATCTCTACAAGAGTGTTCCCAATGCACTTGAGTTGGTCTCATTTTTCTTCTTCAGGGCTATGTTTTTTTGCTGGTATTTTCTGGTTTCAAGCCTGTAGCATAAATCCTACTGGGTTCAGCTCCATAAGAAGCAGATTGCTTGCTCAGTAGACTACAACAACACTGGGTTCTTTTTATCTGTCCAGGGACAGAGTTTTATTTTGACTGTTCTGTATTTTGAGGGAAGAATTATGGCAGTGTTAATCTGAGAAAAAAAAAGCTTTAATAAAACTCTTACACGTTAAGCTTTCACGCACACTACAAAATTGTATTTCTGCTCCGTTCCATCTCCTCTGTTTTATATTGATGTGATCCAAGATCCACTGAATATTGCAAATAGAGTCTATTAACTTAAATAAACCTTTGGTCTGGCTTTGAGAATCAGGAGATGCCTATAGTGAAATATGTCTTTTTTTTTTTTTTTAATAAAACAGCGAACATGGCCTTAATTTCTATTATAATCTTCGTCTCATGTATCATAAAGTTTTAATGCATTTCTTTATTCCAAATTGATAGAAAAACAAAAATAAGTTGTCTTTTAAAATTATAGTGCAAAGTTTCCTTCTACTCAGCTTGTTCAAAATATGTTTATAGTTAGTGAGTATAGCACCCTATATAACTAGTAAACCAAAACCAAATCAGCTTGAATTTTCTGAAAGGAAAAAGTATTAACGTTTAATCATGTTGGAATTAATGAAAATCACACCTTACTTCTTCTATTGTAAATCAAATATTCTTATATGAGATGTATTGTAGTAACCTTTTCTGGATGTCAGAAGGGTGATCAGTGAGGTATTGTTAAAGATCTATGTTTGCTGATTTAACAGAATCTGTTAGTAAAAAGATATTTTAAAATGTCTTTACCGTGATATTGAAAATGAAAATCTGTTTCTTCTTGCACTAGCTAGTAATTTACAGAGGATTAAACACTGTAAAATGTAAGCATAAAAATCAGAACAGATGTTCTAATACATATTTAATTTTAAAGAAACCTGATTCTTAAAAGTAACAACTTATTCTGTTTTTATAAAAGCATTTTGGTTTTAAGCAAAGAGAGGGTATTAAGACTGGTTTGTTGCAGTGTTTGCCCTCTAGGTCTTCTCGTAAATTATATCTCCTGACAGCTTCTTCAGGCAAGCCAAATATGTAGCTTTGGTCTTGACAAAGATTAAATCAAAATGACTAACACATCCTTCTTCAACAAATCCCTAAACATAAAGTACAAACAAATCCTGACTACAGGACAGAAAACAATAGGTTTACAATGGCAATTGACCTTGAATTTAATTTACTTTTGGGACTGATTACATGTTACATCTTGACTAAACACTATGACATACCTTATTTCTCTTCTCTTCATTGCTTTATTAAAATAAAGTGCTACAAAGACTTCCATATCGAAAGGTCATTTACTATAACCCTTCGTCATGGTTTAACCCCAGCCAGCAACTAAGCACCACACAGCCACTTGCTCACTCCTCCCCCAGCAGGATGGGGGAAAGAATCAGAAGAGTAAAAGTGAGAAAACTCATGGGTGGAGATAAAGACAGTTTAATAGGTAAAGCAAAAGCCTCACACGCAAGCAAAGCAAACCAAGGAATTCATTCACCACTTCCCATCAGCAGGCAGGTGTTCAGCCATCTCCAGGATAGCAGGGCTCCATCAGACCTAACAGTTACTTGGGAAGACAAACAATATCACTCCAAACGTCTCCCCTTTCCTTTTTCTTCCCACAGTTTTATATGCTGAGCATGATGTCATATGGTCTGGGATATCCCTTTGGTCAGCTGGGGTCAGCTGTCCCAGCTGTGTCCCCTCCCAACTCCTTGTACCCCCCCCAGCCTGCTCGCTGGTGGGGTGGGGTGAGAAGCAGAAAAGGCCTTGGCTCTGTGTAAGCCCTGCTCAGCAGTAACAAAAACATCCCTGCGTTATCAACACTGTTTTCAGCACAAATCCAAAACACAGCCCCATACCAGCTACTGTGAAGAAAATTAACTCTATCCCAGCCAAAACCAGCACACCCTTTCATTTGTAGTCTTCTAGTTCTTATCAGCCCATTCCTACAAATTTTGTGTCTAGCTCATTTTAAATGACAAACCTGTAAACTCTTTGTATGAAAATAAGACAGTCTCATGCTTACCTCTCCTGTATTCTCACAATGCTGAATATGACAGAAGTACAAATTTACCAAAATTATAGGCATGAGACTTCATAGTTTCATCAGTCCACACTCTGGCATCATTGTTGCTAAATTTGACCATGGGACTAGGATTTTGCCTTTACTGGTTAAAACATCAGGCACTATATTCACTACATAGCACTGGGTCTCAGGCTTTTCAGGGCTTGTATCATTCTCAGATAGTTTTAGGCTCTGTTAACAACTGTAGTGGACAAGTGACTATTGCCTGACCTATTGTAGCTTCAGCTTTGTGAGTGACACACAAGGTAAGGGTCTGACAAAACTAGGTGGCCATTGTGTAAGAAACAATAGGCCTTTGTGTCAAATAAGGCTGGAGAAGGTTGTTGTGCAAATTCCAGACACCAGTTGGGAAGCAAGAAGTCTGTGGCAATAGGGAAAATGCCCTGGTTTGAGCTAAGACTAAGGAGAAAGAAGCCACCAGAGAAAATCCCTGCTTAACAGTTCTGTCTGTAATATTAATTGTGTTTTTCAGTATTAATTAGATGACTTGAAATAGTACACTTTTAAAAGTGCAATTGGACTAAAAAGAAATTTTTGGCTCCATAAATACAGTATGTTTCATTTTTCTCATAACAAGATTTTGAGTGTGACAGTACTTAAAGGTGAGATGATTAGGAACTTAATTCAGTTTCCCACCTTAACCATTAGTATCATTTGAGATCCCTAAGGAGCTGAGGCATCCATATATGAGAGCTATGAGAGGAGAAGCAAGAGATCAGGTGGAATATCCTGCTATAGTCAAGAAGTCTAGATAACCACTTATAGGCAACTGAATGAAACCCTTTTGTGAAAGATGTGGGCCCACTTGAGTATTCCTGCAGTTGATTTGACACATAAAAAAAGACAAACTCCCACTGGTTCACTTGCCATCTCATTCAGGGTCTCTTGCTCTCTGTATCAGAAAGTTCTGTAAAATGGGGTCACCAGCACTTTCTGGCATATTTTAGAAACAAAGAGTACATCACATATTGCTCTGAAGGAATCAAAGATATGCATCTTGAGTGAAATGAAAGGGACTTGAGTAAAACACTTAAAATTTACATAAAATTTACATTATTTTGCCTATCTCCAAGTAGCTGCACTCTCCAAGCAGTTGCACTCTGTGTGTAGGTAGGTCCTCACCAAATGTCCTGACAGTTGCAGATTGCCTCCTGAATAGCCTAACTTGCTACATGTCCAGGGTAGGAAGGCTACATAGTGGCACCTACAAGCTAGGTGCTGCATTACCAAGTACTGAGTAGCCCAACTGCATTTATTGCAGTTAACCATTTACCTCAAACTGGTGATGCCAGTATTTCAGATAAACACCTGTAAATTTCCTTATTTAAAAACCAAAGAGGCAATGCTAACACTTTCTGAAAACTTAAAGTATAAGAATCCTGAAGTAATTCTCCATTGCCAAAGGAGTTAATTAAAGGAATATATGTTGTATAAAATTTTGTCTAAGAATAACAAAATATTACCAACCAGAGGGTGATAGCAAAACACACCCTATCTGCCATGACCTAAATACATTTTCTCTTGTTAAAATTAATAAATTATGTAACAAGTCTTAAACAAAATAAAATCATTTTTCCAAGAAATAAAGAAAATAAAAGCTGTATTAGGGCAGCATCTGATTGCAATTTAAGATTTATTACTAGAAATAAGTCTGTTACAGGCATTTGGAACATGTTTGTATTACTGTGAATATCAGATCTGTATACTGCAAGGCACTAATGGGATCCATATCAAATATTGACAACTTAGTGCATTTCTGTCAGCTTGGTCAGAGCACACTGTACAGAATTAATTCGAGCGACTTTTTGTTTGTGTGTTTAGTTTTGGTAATGCTTAAATTATCCCCAGTACATAAATACAGGATCTGGCATACAGTCTGAGTAGAACAGACAGACAATGCCTGATCCAAAATAAAATCCGCTCTTGCAAAGTTAACTTGTCAAAATTTGAGCAGACCTGAATCAGCAGAGTGAGTTTGTACTAAACCTGAGCGTTGCATTATGCGGCCTGGGCTTATATAGTCTCATGTCAGCAATGCTAAAGTTAGATTTGGTGTATTAGTGAACTATGAACATAGGATACTTTTGCATTGCTATTTGTCTATTGAAAATGAAGATAATATCTGA
Source organism: Haliaeetus leucocephalus (assembly GCF_000737465.1). Classification (NCBI taxonomy): domain Eukaryota; kingdom Metazoa; phylum Chordata; class Aves; order Accipitriformes; family Accipitridae; genus Haliaeetus; species Haliaeetus leucocephalus. Next base: position 1,421,230 of record NW_010973220.1, on the reverse strand, counting down.
GTCTTTTTGATCAGCATGAGTAATTTAGCTTCAGAAGGAGTTATAGTTTACAGATACAGATTTGCTAAAGGTGTTCAGAGGATTGTGTCTTTCCATCCCTTAACTCCCCACTACCTCCTTTACCCTTCCCATTGCTTCAGGACTTCCCACTTCATCCCATCCCATCCCATCCTATCCCGCCCCATCTTTATAATGATGCATCTGGCCTTGGTTTCCAGATTGATAGCAACAATGAACTGTGTATGAAAACACAATGACAGCTGACACCACAAACGAGTGTAAAGTGCAGTTAATAGGACATACTACCTACTGAGTATGTAGTATGGGAACAAAAATTATGTGGGATAAGTCTCTTCATTGTGAAAGACATGAGAGCCTTCCATTCAGTAGGGACCTAACAGCTTACCTTGTATCAGATCAAGTATGTCACCTTTAATCCATTGGCAAACAGGAAGCAAAATCGGGTAATGGCTTGGTGCTACACATAACTGACCTGTCAGGTCTACTGCACCTATCTAGATCTCTGCTACAATTCTATTGTAAACAAATACTGTGAAAACCACAAAGCTAGCTATCACTGACTCAGAAGGATAAATACAGAACTTCACTGGGATAAGGTTTTTAAAATTAGAACATCAATGCAATAAAGTATATGTATTTTAATTAAATATTGCTGTGTGCCATTTGTTCAGTTAAAAACCCCTGATTTTTGAAACCCCTTATCATCATGCTTCTTGCAAGATGAAATGCTAAAATTCAATTGAAAAATGGGAGATATTGATTGGACAGAGTGAGTAAATGAAAGTTGACAAGAGCATGTATCATGTTAACTGCTTCTCTGTAACTAAAGAGATGTTAGATAAATCATTACTTTGAAGCAATAAAGGTGATACATTATATTTGTCATTAATGAATTTTGTGAAGAACCTGCCCCTACTTCATACTGTAGTGTTTTGAGGTCATTTGCTACCATAAACCATGTTTCTTGCTACTCAAAATATTGTTTAAAATGCAATTGGGTTGATAACGCAAATGAAAGTTTTTTTAGATCAGTTATAGAATAACTGTTTATTCTATATTCTTGTATTCTACTCAGTATTTCTTCTCTTTTCTCCTGCTTGAGTTTAGTTTTGAAGCTCAGCATTTATGAGAAGCCAAAATGTCTCTATTCAGAAGAATGAGCTGACTGCTGAGGTGAGCAGCTCCGGTGCCGTCAGGATCCGCAGCAGAGTGCTCCAGCGTGGTGGACAGGGGGTTTCCCAGACAGAGCTCTGGTGGGAACACGCTTCCACCCCGGTGCCAGGCTGCAGGCTGTGCCCTGCTCTTACACCAGTACTGGACGGCAGCGGCGAGCACACCTGTGGGAGGTGCGCCCAGGTAGAGGAACTCCTCCGCTTAGTGACAGAGCTCTGGGAGGAGGTGACTGGGGTGAGGAGTATCAGGGAGTCTGAGAGCTAGATTACTGGAATTGAACAGTACCGGGCCCAACAAGGACCCCTCGACCACTTGTTACTTGTTTCCACTTGGATATTGAACCATTGACTATTACTCTTTGGATGCGGCTATCTGTATTTTAAATCTATGTCTGGAATTTTACCACATTTCTCATTAAAATTAATGAAAGACATGTGTTCTAGAGTGTGGCAGGTACACCTGCCCTGCTAGACAGTGAAACTTCTCTGCCATGGAAAAGAGAAAAAAACCTAGAACCCGGGGTTTGGGGGCTGAGCCGCTCCACCTGCACAGTGAAGTTGGGTTACGACCACCAGGTACGCTCTTCCAGTCAGGAATAAGGAAGTGTTGGCCCTCAGCCAGTGAGGACTAACTTGATCTTATCTGACCACAGATCAGATTTGACAAGGGCAAATTGAGTCAGTCCTCCTTGCAGCAGTGGGTCTGCAGTCCGGGACTCTCCCCTTGGGTCGGGACACCGCCTAAGGTAACTCCTGCAGGTTGAGAACCCTCGTCTTTTAGGTGAGTGATATGTACATTTTGGATTATCATTTCTGAAGCTTAAGAATTCTTAAGTTGGTCGTGCAGTATTAATTTCCCATTACATCATTGAACCTGTGGTTTACTAATGTTATTGGAGTTCTAAATGATTCTGGTTGAAGAATAAATTTCATTGACTTTAACACCTGTTTAATTTGATTGTGTGAGCCTCCATGACATCCAGGCACTATTAAAATACTATTAATGACCAAAAATAGAATTTCAATTCTATGGAAAATTCTGTTAATAGATGTAACTACTAACCTGAAAATTCTAAATGTTTGTTTTCCTGCCACACTTTTATTTTCTTCATAATGTGTAAATTACACTCATTTCAAGCTGTCACTAAATGCCTGACACTACAAAACCACATTGTCTTTACAAGTTGCTTCTTACACTTCTGATGAATTCACAACTTCAGTATATCTTACTCCTTCATTTCACATATATTGGCCCTTATGGTTTTACAATAGTTGCAGCTGCTTGTAAAAGCAAGGATTTTTTATCTCATAAAGTGGGTAATCAAGCTTTTGGAAGTTACTACTTCAAAGTTTTTAATTACTGAAACTTCAGCACACAAGAATTCTAGCATATGACAAGCAGGTAAAACCCAAAGAGCATACTGAGAAACAGATCAGGAGGATGACAGGGGACTCCAGGTGGATCCACTTTCTCCAAGATAATTCTTTTTAAAGTTCTTTCTCTAGTTTTAACAATTCATCTAATCATCCTTCATAGCCAAAGCAAAGGATAAGTATTTTGATGATATATCACACCCAAACCCATGTCTCTAAGACAAATGATCTGATCTAGGAGCTGCACAGGAGCTAAGGTGGTGGTTTTACAAGGTCCTTTCTTTCCCCATCCCCCTAAACTTTCCCTCCTCTTATTCCTCCCTTCCTTATTATTTCCAGTGACACAGTCCTATTTCTTTTTTTTTATAGGGAAAGGGAGGTCTTATCAGACACTCCTAAGTTGATCCAAGTCATAATTATGCAAACCTATCCCTTTGTTTATTTTTTGTTTGCTTGCTTGCTTTTGCCCTTTAGCTTGTGTTCTGCTGCATTCGTGATTTTTACAAGAAGGTCTGAAAAATATTAGAGCTAGCACAAGATAAATAGTGAAAATGCACAGTAGAAATTGGGGGAATGGAATGGAGATGAAGGGACTATCTCATTTCAGCTGTCTGGAGTACATTTTGAAATAGCTGAAGCTAGTTGACTCTAATTTTACTCTATCATTATGGTTGCTTATATTCTCACAATTATAGGAGTATCATAATAAAAATGTTAGTGAGGAAAAAGAAAGAAAAAGTTATGTATTTAACCTCACTAGAGTTTAAGTTAAACCTGTATTTCATTTCACTGTGTGTGTACAGAGCAAACTTACACCACTAAAGGTCCAGACCTCGTGGTCTTGAGGTTATGGTGTGTATGTTGAATGCAATCCTGATATGAAACACCCATATCTGATAGACATTTGTGGCTTATGTGTAAAAACAGGAAATGACACTTGACACTTCTATGAAATAAGATGTAACCTGGCTTAAATGTGTACATGCAAAGCATTTTTAAAGTTAATCTTTAAAATGTCTTCACAAACCCTTACTACTATTTTACTTTTTGGTAATGCTCCCAAGGGAAAAAAAAAAGGGTAACAAAAAAAAAAAGAAAAAAAAAAGGCAAACCAAACAAAACCAAAAGAACACCCATCCTAAGAAGATCATAAAGCACACTGGAAAGCTGAGTTAAAACTTGTGCTTGCTATGACACCTATGTCTTCCTTCATGAGGAGGGGGATTTTCATTTGCCATTAATATCAGTGATGACTGGACTAGATATTTAGATCCACACAGCCAGACCAGTACACAGAATTAAGCATTCCTACTTTGTTACTGCATTATAGTTACTGCTTAATAGCATTTTATGTGAAGCTAAACCTTTGTATTTCTTAAATTAATGTGCTTGACAGAATGTTTTATGTTGGAAAGGTTTTCAATGCAGGATGCAATACAGTTGACATACCTAATAAGAGCTGATAGTATAGTAAGGTTCAACTTATTCTTTTTCTTTCATTGATTTTGCCCATGTACAGTTCACTCCCATTTCATTAAGAATACAGCCATTCTTTGGTACAGGCAGAGCATTACAAATATATTAAGCACTGCCTGAACAGGTGCAGAAATGGAGGATGTAAAAGTTAAAACCAAGAAAGCTGTGAAGTAATGAGATTCTAGATAGCAGTTAACCAGGCACCATGTGTCATGAAATTGGCAGCTAAATGTAAGTAAAAGCTTCTTAGGATGATAAATTGTGTAACAACTTTTGAGAGCAAGAGCTGTCTCTTCATACGGCACCATCACAATCTTTGTTTAGGACCTAACATTATTATAACATAAATTAAAGAAGAAAAAAACAAACCAAAAAAAACAAAAAAACAAAACCCTCAAACACCTTTCCTAAACTATGCAGAGCTGAATTACTTCCTGAGCGATACAGAGAATAACCACCTTATTCTAATGAATTCCCAGTGCATCAATTATAGATTTTATCTAAGAAAAGTCTCTCTTGATGTTAAAATCATCACACAATTTTCCAGAAGACAAAGGTATTGAAGTTGGTAGGAGAGTGTTACGGATGCACGCACACTCAAATCCAACAGGTGTTAAAACTCAGATTTATTCTTCAGTAGAAAAGTTAGAACTCCGGTAACAGTAGTGAACTACAGGCTCAACGATGTAAGGGGAATTAGTACTACACAGCCGACTTAAGAATCCTTAAGGTTCAGAAGTGATAACTCAAAACGTGCATATCACTCACCTAAAAGCTGAGGGCTCTCTCCCTTGAGGAGTTACCTCGGGCCGTGCCCTGACCCAAGGGGGAGTCCCCGACTGCAGACCCGCTGCTCCGAGGAGGACTGATTCCTCCGGCGGGACCCCGTTTATACCCTTGTCGAATCTGATCTGTGGTTGTTTAATCCCTATTGGCCAAGAAGGTCGCTTCTGTGCACCTGGCATGTCTCGATTGGCCAGTTCAAATTTCAACCCGTGGCCTCCAGGGTTTAGGGTTTTTTCCTCTTCTCCCTGCCTGGAGAAGTTTTGTTTCCTGCTGGGGTCGGGGGGGAGTGTACTGCCACAGAGAGCTTACAGGCAGTACAGCAGTAAATAATATTTATTTAAATATGTTTGCAGAAGGACTTCCAAATAATTTATTCTACTGTGGAAATAATATGAAAATGGGGTTAAAATAAAGGTTTATTTCTCTATCCAAAGCTCAGAACATTCTTTTTTTTCAAGTATATATGAAGCTTTCCGTGTAATTAGGCTTTTGATTACAGAGATTGCAAATTCTGGAGTTCATTACTATGTAAGGAAATCAGTTCATAATGCTGGTAGGAGAAGATACCAATAACCATGTGTATTTGGAAACATTACTTGAATTAGACGAGCTTTAATCTAATTTAATCTGAAAAAATAATTCTGTACTTGGTAGCATGTAGAGATCAGTCAGTTTAGCAAAATATAGTGGAGAGATTGTTTATGCTTAAATCATACATAGTCATATACTTTTGCTCTTTTTATTAATTCCCTGACATTAAGTTTACAGACTTATGAGACTTGAGCTCAAATGTCTAATGAAAGAATATAAATACCATCATGAAAATGAAAGTACACTATACTGTTCATTAAAAAGTATGAAAGGTTTGCATATCTTACTGTTTTTCATACACAGATCTCAGTCAAAAACAACCAAAAATCTGTCCACATCTCAACCAACATTTAATCAAAAAGACTGGGAAGAGACAGGTTTACTATGAGATAGTCTGCATAACTCAACTGTCAATGTGAGATCCATCTAATTTCTCTAGCTATCTAAAATCTTGCTGTCTAGTCTGAACTGATCATGTACACTACACCTTTTGCAATGGATTGCTCCAGAGGCAAGTATCTCACATATTTTGCAAACTGACTTCAGAATGGGATGAGTCAATCTCCTGAGTGTCCTGTGTATCTCCACTGAGTACTGAGAAAGTCTGTATGATAGGCTTAGACTAGAGAACTAGCTTTCAAACAACAAACAAACCCCAAGCTAAATTCTTTCCACATGTCTAGGTATCATGGCAATAGACAATGTGTATTGTCATGGCAATACATGAAGCTTGAGATTTGGGCATTCATATCATCTCTTTGAATTTGGTGGGCAGCAGTGCAACAGCTAAACTTTACTATGGTTAGAACTCCTTGAAACTACGGAAAATTAACACTCAGTTAAAAAGTCTGGAAAGTAACTGACATTAAGATCCGAACTGTTCCAAGGAGTTTCATAACATGAGAACATAAAGCTGAGAGGGACCATTAGCTTTAAGTTCAGTCTTCTGCTGTTGCAGAAAACATCTTCTAGATATGTAATTTAGAACTGTTTGCAAAATAATTTTTAACATGATGCTCCCTATCACAGATAAGAAGACAATTTTAACACATGAATAGCAAACAGAAGTTGCCATAAAACAAAAACCTTCATAATGTGCCTTACAGGACTTAAAGTTTTCCAGAGCTTTGAGATGGATTGCCTCCATCTTTTTCTTAATGTGAACACCCAAAAGCTACTAAAGGGACTTTCTAAAATGTTCTGCTTTCTGGAAATTTTTTCTTATGAGCATTCTTCACTGCTCTTACAGGTTCAGCCTTCCTCCTTCCTTTCAGAGGTCTCCTCTTCACCTGGTGTGCAGTTGCTCAAATCAAGTAAACAGGTTTTCTCCATAATATCTACTCAAGTTCTTCTAAAAGAACATAATTTATAAACATATATATATATACACACACGTGTGTGTGTATGTGTATTTTAACTATAGAGGGAAAATCCACAGTGAAACAGTTTTACAACTCATAGGAGTTTCACAAGAACAGGAGAAAACATGAGCATCAACAATTGCTTGTGGTCCTTTATTAGGAAGATGCTGGCTTAGTAAATCTTACTCTAATCCCAAGTTTCAGGTGCTACAAAGAAAGGAAAAATAGCTGGTGAAATTTTGATTTTCTCCCTGAGAATTCAGTACTACTGGAAATATCAATGTATCCTACTGACATCACAGAGTTAATTTTTAATTCTTTTGAACAACAAGAGCAAAAATTTTAGATAAAAGGCTAGAATAGCAAAATAAAGGACAGAAGGTTTAGAAAAGAATCAGTCTTAAATTTTAGAGGTGACCAAAGGAAATTCTGGCACATTGGACTCTACCACTCACATTATCAATTCCTCTTGTTTTTTAGAATAATGGGGGGGGAAGACTATGTTCTCTGTTTTAGAACATCACGTGTATTACTGAAATATTTAAGAATAAAAGTTACAGTAGTCACAGCTTCAATCCTGTTTTGTTCCTGTCTGCATAGGTGTTCTAGTGGACCTTCTTTAGAGTCTTTTCTTCATAATTAAAATCTCAACAAATGAACTTCCTAGAGCCCATAAAGTGTACTTTTTTATCTTTAATGTCCCAAACCCAAGTCCTGAATACTTGCAGTCAGGATTTACTTTTTAGATCTAATAGATAGAACAGCCAAGGGTTTATAAGGAGCCTGCTCAATGGAACTGCCAAAGGCCTGTGAAGATGGTAATTTGTAGGCAGTGTCTTAGAACTCCCCTTGGTTGTTCCTCTAAGTATGTTAAGCATGGCTAAATAAAGATGCTGTTTTAGTTGGTTGTGGAGTCTCCATCCTTGGAGGTACTCAACACTCAAGTAGACACAATCCTGAACAACCTGCTTTAGCTGACCTGAAGTTGGACCAAAATATCTCAGGGCTCTCTCTTTCCACTCAACCATTCTGTGATTCTGTGATTCTATATTTACCTGTGTAACTGTTTCCAAGCTAAAGAAAACAGTGCAATTGAAAAACTTATGAACTGAAATCTTGGACCATACTGGACTGATCCAGAGTGATCTTTCCTCATGTTTGTCCCCCCAGATCTGCCAACAATCTGTTCCCTAATGATTACACTTCACTGGACTTCTACCTCTGACTTTGCAATGAATAGAAATAGCTAATCAGAATAGGTTTGCAAAAGAAGGCTTATTTCTTGAGATCAGAGTCAATGGCATTAATTATTTATATCCAAATCTTTCAGGAAGTGCAATGATATAATTCACTGAACCACCTAGACTACTTTTGGGGGTCTTGAGGGGCGCGAGTTGTTTGTTTTATATATATATATACACATACACATACACACAAATTTATTCCTTATGGCATAAGAAATCTGCTGGTGGTTGCAGCATACCATATTCCATCACCATCATTCTAGACAAATTTCATAAGTTGTAAGAAAAAAAAAAAATCTCATTGCCCCTAAAGAATGAGCTGTATTTTTGTGCTCTGGTACACTAAAGAGGTCACTTTACATTTGGGTCACTTCCTCAGCTTTACATTATCCTTTAGTTCATTGGCTACCATACAAGTACACAAGCTGCTCCTGAAATACTAATATTAAATGTGTGGGGTTTGCTAAAGTAAAACTATTGACTTTTTAAACATGTGCCTTTGATTAGCTCTTTTTCCATGACACTTCACTTACAAGTGAGAGGATATTCAGCGTATCTCTGTATATAATTATACAGGCAGATAATTCAAGGCTCACACTATACTTCAGTTCTATAGCTCTACATAATTGCTTTCAATCTAAGAATGCTGAAGGCCAATTAAAATGGGCAATTACTGAGGTTTTATTAGTTCAGTTACAGCTATGTAAGCTTTGAAATTTCCAAACTCTTGAAGAACTCAATATGCCTGAAGGTATATTTAAAAGCTTCCATGTACATTAATTTATGTTTTTGTCTCTGATAAAATAAACAATTTTATTTTAATTATATAATTAAGGGAACAATGTCGATGTCAAGAACTGCTGAGAGGACCAGCAAAACAAGACTGTCTAGTAGCTAATAATTTTTCAGGGCACTAACACAGGATTTCAAAAGTATCTATACATTGTAGGAAAAAAAAAGGAATCAATGTGCTTGAGTCAAGTGGTATTCAAGAACACAAAGTGGAATTTAGGTACCTGTACTTTACATATATGTCAGTTTTCAAAACCAGACTCCTCCAGGCTAGTACATATCTGTTTCCACATATGAAGCAACTGAGTAATGGCAATCTGTGTAGCTCTGCATTTACTTTATTTCTAAACCTTAAGAGAGTTCCTAAATTAGGAACTTTGCCACCCATGTCTTTGAGAGGTCAGTCCAGCAGGATTTTGGAGATCTTATATAATCCTCAAGATGAACATATGTGCAGCTTACCTGCTGCTTTACCCTATTTGCAGCTGGTAGGCTTTTAAACTTTTTTAGTTGAAAAGACAGATGAATGGCACAATCACCACTGGTTTTCTCTGCACCTTCATCTGGAAATCACGTTCTTCCTTCTCACTCCCTTCTCCAGCTTTCTTACATGAATACCTTCAATCTTTTACTAAATGAACTAAGATGGATTTGTAAACGGTTAAGAGTTCACAAAATAATGGTTTGCATTACACCAGCTGTTTGCCTAGAGCTAAATATGGAATGAAGAGAAGTAGCAATCTACATGGGGAAGGAAATCTCTGTAGAAAGAGTGACAGTTCCTTGAACAGCAAAATGCTTGAGGTGGATCTATAAGCCCCTTTTCCTTACAATGAGTATTCCAATAACATCAACAAGTCATTGAATTTCTAGAGACTTTTATCAGAGTTTGAATTAGAACAAGGTAACTTTTGATACAGAGACAATTCAGATCATCCAGCTGATACATGTTTTAAAAAATAATTTGTAAACAAATATTCCCCTTTCCTGCAGTCTGTACACAAGGACAGACTTGATTTTAGTCCACCAGCTTTCACTGTCTTCTTGTTTGCAACAAGCTCCATTCAGTCCTCCTTGGGTCCGCAGGGCATGTCACTGTGATTCCATCACATCTTTAAGCTAGCACTGAGTCTCTGGGTCTCTGCTGAGGCATTGTACTTGCAGGTTCTCTCATTCCTGTGTGAACCACCTGCACCCAGCTGAAATCCAGCTGAAGAAGCTTGTACCCCTCTGTTTTGTCTGTTGCAGATGGGAAAAAATAAAACCACTAACATTATAGAACATAAAAGACAGAATTCCCCAATCCTTACCACTTTTGAAAATGTAATTTTGAGAAGTCATGTTTATACAAAAAGTGTTACAACAAAAAAACTAATGAGATTTTAGGGTTCTGTCTTTCCAGAGAGAGGTCTTTCCTGTGCTTTACTCTTCAATCTGTTACACAAATCAAAACCAGATATGATCCACAACTAGTCTGTGTTTCTCCCTAATGAAACAGCTTGATCAGCATATTTGTAACTCGGACATCTGTTATAACAGACAATTCTAAACAGAGTTATTTTTGGGCTGTATTAGTTGTTTATAGACTGTGTAGGGATTATACTTGACTTTAAACGACAAATGTAATAATCAAGAGTTAAAGTAGCTAGCTGACATGTTCTGCTGAGACATATGTCTTGGAATTTTCCCTTACGTTTGGTTGCAGTTGTCTTTTAAATAAAAACATTTTTTTCTGAAATTTTCTTTGTACAAGATGACATTACATGATCTTATCTTAAATTTTTACACAGAAGGATTTTGCAAGTTGTGAAATTATGGGAAAAAAAGGATGAGCTGTTTGTTAGCTGATTTTGATTCTGTAATATTTCTTTGGTTTTGGTTTGGGTTTTTTTTTCATGACCACAACTGGCATAATGACTTCAGATGAAGGCAATGGCAGTGCTTAGATAAGTATTTTGAATTTCATAAAAATCAAGTGCCTTATTCCTTTTTTTTAATCAAAAGTTGGAAAAGGTATATGAAACCACTCTCCTCTCAGCTGAAAAAATGCTATTGACAAGAATGTCATTGTCATTTTTCTTGTTTTCTCAGAATTCTGATGCTACATGTAACAGTACACCCCCCCCCCCGCCTTCCCTGCCAGAAACGAAACTTCTCCAGGCAGGGAGAAGAGGAAAAAAAACCCTAAACCCTGGAGGCCACGGGTTGAAATTTGAACTGGCCAATTGAGACGTGCCAGGTACACTGAGGTGACCTTCTTGGCCAATAGGGATTAAACGACCACAGATCAGATTCGACAAGGGTATAAACGGGGTCCCGCCGGAGGAATCAGTCCTCCTCGGAGCAGCGGGTCTGCAGTCGGGGACTCCCCCTTGGGTCAGGGCACGGCCCGAAGTAACTCCTCAAGGGAGAGAGCCCTCAGCTTTTAGGTGAGTGATATGCACGTTTTGAGTTATCACTTCTGAATCTTAAGGATTCTTAAGTCGGCTGTGTAGTACTAATTCCCCTTACATCGTTGAGCCTGTAGTTCACTACTGTTACCGGAGTTCTAACTTTTCTACTGAAGAATAAATCTGAGCTTTAACACCTGTTGGATTTGAGTGTGTGTGCATCCGTAACATACAAAATGGGACCAATTTTGAGGTAATTTCCTTTCAGCAACTTAAAACATACAAAGCAAAGGGAAAAAAATTAATTAATTATTAAATACTTTTATCCTTATTACTAAAATTTAAGCACTTTTATCTTAAACTTCTTTGTCTAGATTTCATTATGGATTTGGAAAGGTCTCTTTAAACATCTACACCCCCCCACACCACCATTGTCTGTGTCATGTGAAGATCAGTGAATGGTGAACTGCAGCTATCAAAGATCTGTCAAAATGAACTAAGTCAGAACATACTGGTAGGATTCTTATTGCTAATATTCTCACAGTAAATTAAAAAAGAAACCAAAATTAGATCATATGCCTTAATCAGGTTCAGTGAACCTGAAAGAATGATCCACTTTATTCTAATATTCTCCTTTTTTTCATTCACAATATCATCTAAGGAACATTATCTCTTAAGAAATTTTGTCAGGGAGAGACAGAAAAAGTCTAAATGATAGAGCCTGCCCATCAAGCTAGAGCTGAAGTCTAGGTCTTGGGTCTCAGCAAAGACAGAATTACTTCAAGGTGGAGAGGTAAGCCAGAATCCTGAACGCTTGATTTCTGGTCAAATCTTAAAGTATATTACCCAGTCCCTGGAATGGAAATGGAAGAGTAGAAAATCAGAGCTATATTAGGCCTGATAAACATCATCCATACTGTGGGTATTTCAAGCCAAGGGATTATTGGCCAAGAAAATTCCTTGGTCCTGTGAGACCATGGGGCTCAGCAGGGCTCTATTAGAAAAAAAGAGTTAATCAAAACATGGATCTAGGAAAGCAGGCTGCTTAAGTTACCATTATGTGGTCTTCACTCGGTCACCAGTTCTTCATTTCTCAAGATTTAAAGTCAGGGTTGTTCATTTTACTTTCTTCCTGGATAGCAAAAGTGAGTGTCTCCTTGACAGGTTTGACTTCTTGTTCAGGACTTTGTACCTCAAAAATTTTCAGAGCTCTATTCTTGCTGCTTTATTTATACCTCCTATTAGATAGAGAAGTAGTTTTAGATGTTTGACTAAGACAGGGACCTTAGCAGTTTGGGCTGATGCTTTGTTCAAGCATGGCAATAAAATTTCTTAGGCCATTAACAGAGCTCTACAGTCTGCCTAACATTCAAGTACATTATTCATAACTGACATACTGTCTGCCTTCATAAGAAGCCTAGCAAGTGCATCTCCTGCTCTCATGTTTACTCTTCAATCCACAGAATGTTTTTCATCAGTTAAAATAATGTAAGCTTTGCATATATAAACACCTCTGTGAAATGAACCATCAGGGAGATCTAAAGCCAATTTTCTGTGGCATGTAAAAATTAAAGCTTATGACTTAATGAAAAACAATTTTAATACATTTTAAATGAGCTCAGTCAACCATGTTATCTGGTATTACATATACATCCAAAAAATGTAAGTATAGTGGAAAATATATTTGTTAAAACCACTGCCAAATTCAAGATTGGAAGATAGTTACAATCGGATCAACTTCAGGATTTCAAGAAGAGATAGATTTTTGCAATTTCCTAGTCCAAATGAATGCTTCTGAAAGTCAGAGTTAGGTTAATAATGTGATAGAGTGAGATATTATATCACAGCATATTTCTGAAGTCTGCTGATCATGTATTTTACAGGGTGTGATTTTGACATTAGCGTTCTCTGTTTTACTTTTTATTAACACCCTTGAAAAGAGGAGTGTTGCTTCTTCTACAATGACAATTAAATTAAACCAAATTTCTAGGTGATTTTTTTTTTTTTTAAATACTACTATCAATACTGTAAAATAATAGTTCAGGAATTATATTGCCATCTTACAAGTTGGAAGAGTTGACACAAAAACTACTTTTGTTACTAAATTTCTTTGTGATTTTGGTCAGATGGTTTAATTCTGAACCACTTCCTGGGGTAATGATACTACCATCTTCACTGGGAGAAGGTAAATAAATTAGCGAGTAGAAAAACTGTGACGAGAAAAGTATTGTAAATAGCTTTGAGAAAACTGTTGTTTTTATCTAGAGATGACAAAAAATATTATTCCAGGTTCATGCATTTTGGACTCTTACTCTGTAATAGCTTATCACATGAAAAATGGACACTGTTATAGATGAGTAGTATGTGAGAAATTCAGGAGAAGATCAGTGTTTGCTTTTGTTTGATGTATCTGCTAACTGAATTTCCAAATTATTCTGCTCATTCTGGGCTATATTTATGCATTTATATTTATGAACAGGTCACCTTCCCTTTAAGGGGGGAACAAAAGCTATGTGAATTCTAAAGCTTACATAGCAAATTCACAGGGAAGAAGAAATACAAGTACTGGATGAAGGAAGAAAACAGTTATGGATATGACAGTTCTCCAGGCTGTGTTTTTCCTCCTGTGTCATCTCCAGCATTCCATGTGCATTGACTAGTTATTTATATTACAACTTCTTCCATCAATAGGATTAATGTTATCAGGCATACTACAAAATTATTTTTAAAAGGTCTTTGAGGACAGTGATTCAGCCTATACCTTCTACATAAGCAAATCAATTTCTTGGAATATACAATGGACCCCATTCATTTGAAGCATCACTACTGCCAATATGAATCAATCAAGTTGATAATTTTAGCCATTTTGGTTATTTACTGAGTAGCGTACTTTCCATTGCTGCTGGTTCTTAGGGTACAGGACTTTAGCATCTCTCCTAGGATGCTTAATATACATATTTTCTATGCCCAAGAAAGAAAGAAACAGAAGCTATTTGAAATGATTGAAGGTGACAGTAGTTAAATGCTTTGTTCACTCTCTCAGGTAGGAATTCTGGACAGCTAACTCCATTCAAGATATCCCTTGTCACAACAACAACTTTCCTTTCAGATGAATCAGAATAATTTTAACAGACTTCAGCAATAAATAACTGGAAACAGTAAAACTTTCACTTTCCTGTGGTGAGCAAAGCAGGAAATGTAATACCACGCCAAAGAAATACTATTCCCTCTATCTGGCACTTCAGTTCAGAGACCTTTTGACTACATATGCCTATATTTCTGAAATGCCATCATGTTGAGGAAAAAGAACAACAAAACCCATTCCTGATGCAAGTGGAGGTTATCACTGCTTTCATCACATTTGATTTTTCTCTCCTTTTTTGGTGTTAAAAGTGACACTTTCCATTCCTTTAATTTACCATCCAACAGAAAGAGTTCTCAATATAGCTGCATGAGGACTACTAGTATACATGTTTATATAGAGATACTTGCTTTATAACTCTCCCTTTTTAATGACATTTCTCTAGGTGGTTTTTTTTGTGTGTTAAAAAGAACAGTCAAAATCATGATAATGAGATAGTATTCACACAATACACAAAGAAACTAAATTAAGGAATTGTTGAGATGTCACACTTGATTTATCATTTGAATTAGCCTCAGTCTCAAAAAGGTGAGAGATAGAAGTCTTTTTTGCTTTTGTATTTAGTGTGATCAGAAAACTACAAGCCAATTAACTCATCTGTTTACTACAAAAAACTTGTTTAAATTATACTAGCATAAGATTAGTAGACACAATGATAGATGTGCTGTGGTGGAGATGACCCACAGTTTTTGTTTCCTTTTTTTAGAGCACAGTCGAAGTAGGTAATACTTGACTCTTTTGAAGGAGTCAATAACTATGATAATCATGGTGATTCAGTGGAGGAGGTATCAAAGTTTCCAAACAAGTTCTCACAAAAGAAAAGGTAAAGTTCTAAGAAACAAATTACACAAATAAAGGCTCAGGTTTCTCACTGGAAACAGAAATTCATAGAATCCTACAAAGATATACATACATTTCTGAGCCATTTAGAGTATTCAAACATAAAAAAGACAAAATTTGCAGTTGATATAAAATTATTCAGGGTAGTCAAAAATAAAATTAAATGCAATGAAATACAGAAGTATGTAAAAATTTTGAATGACCATGTAACAAAATGAAAGATGAAATTCAATGCTGATAAGCAAAAATTAATGAATAGTGAAAAATATAACCCTAACTTACAACAAATATTTCAAATTTAGTTATTATAACTTGGTTTCCATATTAAGGAGTAAGACATACTGAATAAACTAAAACTCTCAGCTTGAAAAAGAGCTAAATAAGGTCAGTTGTGGCATAGGTCCATAAAATTTTGAATACAGAGAAAATGAATAGGGAAGTTGGACTCGATTATGTTACGGTTGGACTCGATCTTAAAGGTCTTTTCTGACCTAAATGGTTCTATGATTCTATGATTTACTATTTCTCTTAATGTAAAACCTTCTGATTCAATTACCAGATATCTTGCTTGAAATAAATAAAAGGAAGCACATTTTACTCACTATACTTCAGTTGTGGAACTCTTCCACCAGATGTTGTAGAGCCCAAAAGCACAAATATGTTAAAAAAATGAACAGGATAAATTAATGAAGAGTAGATCCATCAATACTTAATAAGTGCAACAGTGTGAGTAAAACCCCCAGTTCCAGAAGTCCCTAACCTGCAAATTGCTGGAAAATCTGAGGATATACTAGAGTAAAATACTTTTTTTTTTTTTTTTTTTTTTTTTTTTTTTTTTAGTTTATTTTTTAGAATAATCTCTTAGCCAACCTTTTTTGCAACTAGCAGACAGGGGGTTGGTTGACTGGCCAGACCTTTGAACTGACCCAGATTAGCTCTTTTTACATTCTTATGTATAAATCATTACATAATGTTCTTAGCAAATATGTTTGCTTAGTGCTCTTATGACATTTTTACAACATTTACCCTATTTATAATAATTGCTTCTACATCACTTTTTATAAACTTGCATATATATCACAAGTCTGAATAAATGCAAACATTGTGTCTTACCTTGTTGGTGCAGTTAATTGAATGAATGCTTAAAGATACATATTGTAAATAACGTCTTTTTTCCAGCTATTCAGTCATTCTTGAAACAATAATGAATGTATTTCTCATTCACAAGGATGGTTCAGACAGAATTCCCAGTACACAAATCCGTCATAAAAACACTTCTAATTATTTCATTACCTGCTATTCTTCATCTAAGTTACCTACAACATTGGTTTTATTCTCTTGAGGGATTTCACAGAGGCTTTCTGCATTTCCAAGTGGCAGCAACCAGAATCATTACTGCAATGTTAAATTTTTCACAGTATATGCCGTGCCCTGGAGGACTACAAGAAACACCAGAGAGGGGTAGCGAGCCACCCCATGGCTCTGCTATACATTATCTTCTAAGCTCCATTTATTGGAGGCAGAGAGGAGACAGAAGTACAGCTGACAATTTAATAAATGCTGCTACATTTTGCAGCTTGACCTGCAGTATTTCAGCCAACGTTGCAGTCCATTGCCTCCTACAGTATATACCATTTGGCCCCAGCTAGGAGCAATGCATCCATGACCCTCAAGGGTTTGGCTGCTGGTGCCTAAGGCTGGCTCTGACACGGGGCAGCTGGGTGACCTGGGATCAGTCTGGAGGAGTGACAAAGAGATGAGAGAAGCTTTATTTGGGCCTTTCACCTCTGTGTTCAGAGCTGTTTTCAAGCTCAGGCCCTGGCCCTCGGTCCTTGCCTGTGCTGTATTTCCCTTGAATACTTACAAAAGCCAAACAACTCAGCAGTTTCCTGCAATTAAAAATTAATACCTTCCACAAAAATAGTACTAAAAGAATCCACAAACACAGTGGCATTTTTCCCTCAGGTATTTTTTGTGCTTTCTGTATTATGTGGGGTTTCTCCACTTGCTTTGATGTAGGGAGAAAGCAGCAGCAACAAAAATAAAACCAGTAAAATCAAGACTAGTGAGATCTACAAGTTTAAAGAGTACACTTCCTTCATATTCTGTACACACCGGCAAATACTAATTTCAGTTTTGTATTCCTATCATCTTTAGCTTGCATGCTAATTTTCTCAAATGTACACTGGCACAGCATGATTTCTTTCTTTCATATATGAATCATGCCCTTCCAAAATCATCTGTTGCCTACAGCAGAGGTTACTTGAGCCATAATTTGCAGCACTGTACTCTGACCACAATTTTTCATCAATTGAAACAGTAATTCTACTGTCTGAGAACTGCGATATCCCCATGACCTTTCCATCTTCTGCTTTTTATTCCCCATTCACTGATGATTTCCGTGCAATTTGGTATAGTTTAGACTTCATTATTCTACTTGATAGCTCTACTTCATTACACATTTTTTTCCCCATATTGAATAGAAATTTTATGTAACTCAGGTTTTGCCTGCAGTATGCAATTGTTTGTTACAGGCTAACTACAGTGTCTATGTATTTGAGAAGATAATTAGAAAAAGCTAACTTCTCTTTCCTCATATATTACCCCCCAAAAGAAAATATGTGATGACTAATGAAGGAGGGAAGACTCTGGTAATACTTCCAAATGTATTTATTGTTCACATGCAGAGCAAAGCTGAAGGTCCAGACAGTATCATCTACCTCCTCATGTTCGTGTGAAACAGGCTTATGTTTCTTTCAAAGGGACTATTGCATAAGTGAGTGATCAAAAATGCAAGTAAGGTTCAAATTTCTATTGAAAATTTTAAATAAAAGATCACTAAACACTGTATGAAGTGTTACAGATAAATGTGGAAGGTAAAGGTAAAAAACCCCGCAATTTAAATAAAATTATCCCAAGCAGTAGGCATAATTATACTCCTAATGTTTCATTCCCTTTCAAAAAGGGCAAACTATTTGAAAATCATTGAAATTAGTGCTCCTAACTCACAAAGGCACTTTCAGGATGTCTGCAGTAAGATGCACAGTATGTTACCTTGAAAACTTAAAAGAAAGACTGAACTAGTAAATATATATTTGTAATAGTCTTGATGGTCTTGAATTGGGAATGTTTATTTCATTCCCAACTTTTAAGTGTTTAGCAATGGAAATTGTAATTTTGAAATCAGATATATTTGGGTACACAATACTTTCCCCTACATATCCTCTTCTACTCCTTCCCCCAAAGAAGAAAGAAGCTTATACCAACTACTACTTCCTGAGATTATACTAGTTTGGAAAGAGATGAGAACTTGAGCCCTTGCTGTCTGTGAGAATGGAACTTGGATGGGCTTAAATCCTAGAAGTAGCCAGGTCTGAGCTTCACAGCTGAATGGTTCAATCAGTAGCTTTTTATAGTGCACGGCTGTAATTACCTCTTACATGAACTATCTGTTGTTGAAAGTATTTCACTTCAATCCACTCTATACAGATCCCAACATTTGAGGTGCCCTGTGGGTTTTTGTTGTTTGGGTTTGGGGGTTTGGTTTTCTTTGTTTTTTTTTTATTTTTTACTCTTTAGCATTTTCACTTCCCATTGCCTTTAGTTGGTATTAAAAGAAAGATGTTTGGACATGTGGTAATTGCTCAGTACTACAGCCATAATAGATTATATAGCAACAAATGTTTGCCTCTTAAGATAATTTAATATAGAAAATAGAGTGAAGAGCCTTTATGCATTGAAATCTTTCAGTATTCAGAAGTTTTGGTGATTTTTACATTGAATCTTTATGTACTGTTGTCCTTGGAAAGATGGTAATGCACTACATAGACTGTTGTACATAAAGATTACAATGAAATCTTTCTGCATTCAGTAGCTACTTTGTTGACAGCAGTTGTGTCAGATGAGACATTAGTTTCACTCAGGTTTAAGTTAGAAGCCATCCAGTTAGAATTGATAGAATTACTCTAGCATAAAATAGAGAAAGATGAAAGTCCCAGAGATAGTGAGCAGAAGGATCACCTACCAATGCAAGTAAAAATAAAGGACGAAGTGAAGTTTTTGGAGGGAGTTGCCAAAATACCATAAAGTTTTTCTTGGCCCTTCATTATACCTAACCTAGAAAGGCCCCAAGACTCAGTCAGCAGACTGGAAGACTGGATCCTTGTGAACCTGAAGGACAGTAAGCAAAACATGGTGAGATATAGGTAAAAACCTGCACATGCTTTCTTTGTTCTTTTGTTACTGAGCAGAGATTGGGAGTGGCACTGATGCCACATCTGGACATCCATATTTCTCCTAGGTCACTGATGATTCTATGGGCAACCAGAGTCATGTAGACAAGGAAGTCTTTTTTATTATTAAATTTGTGCCATTCAGCCATTAGACTTAAATTCTATTCCCATTTGGTTTTATGCATTTTCAAATTAAGCATGAGAACTCCTTCATGAATTTGAGAAATTTCTTCTGGGGAACACCAAATTTATTGCAGTTCGTTTTTCTAAACAAGCATGTCAGATTCTCTAGGACGTCTCAGACTGTGCAAGACATCTGTTATTTGGCAACTTCATAGAGCACATGACATTCATTGCCTTTAATAGTAGCTTATACATCTAGGCAGGTACACATCTAAACTCATGAGTCTTTCATCTGAAGATGAATCTTATCCTAAGATTTGTCTGAAACTTCTCTCCACTGTTCCTTCAATGTCTTTTGAGTGACACCAACTGCTTTTGCCTAATATAATGATGTGGCATGGTTCTAGGAACAGTTCACTTAACGCATTGGTCCCAAAAAGATGTATACACAAGCACCAGACTTTCCTTTCTCTGCCAGCCCAGTTATCTTGCATCTTATCATTGTACTTTGAAATGGCAGCATCCTCACACAGACATATATCACACTTCAAAACATATAACATATGCTCTCCATTTCAGGCAGTAGAACACTACTTTGAATGTTACCACAAAGCCCTCATATTATTTTAGATATTTTTAACTTAGGAAAAAAATCTTTTTTAAAAATAAACATTCACATGAAAAATGTTAATTAAAGCTTGATTCCCCCACCAGATGAGAAACAAGCCCAAGAACCATGTAATGTGGACAGCTAGTTTGTGCCAGGGGGAGCTAGCGCTCTGTATTACAGATGTAAACCACCTGGCTTAAAAATCTGTCCCTCTATTATTTAGTGGTATAGAAAAAGTCAGATGGCTTATTATGCCTTACTGGTTAATAAACAATAACCAATAACAAGTTTCTAAAACTTTAATTCCCTTCACCTCTTTTAAAATGTAGATGTTAATTATTAAGTGATACTAGAAAAAAATATTTTTACCCTCCCGATCTACGGGCAAGGTATGAGGATACTTAATCTCTACAGTAACCCAAAATACTGGTTGATGTTCCTCACAAAAGGTTTTTATTCCATTCTTAACAGATTGGAGTAAGTGTAATTAGTATGATTAATCCTTCATTCTATTACTTGTTGGTTCTTTCACATCTAGTCAATCAAGTCATGGACAACCTTCTTGCAGGGAAAGAGAACCACAATGCCCATTCTACTCCAAACCTGTGAATCTCCACTCACAACACTCTGGTATACTTCTATACAGAGAAAAGTTGATTAACAGTCTTTATTGACTTCTGATGAGAAATGTCAGTGATCCTGGGGGTGGGAGAGGCAAGGGAAGGCAAACAAAGGCAAGGCAAGAAAGGCAAGGCAAGGCAAAGAAAGGCAAAGTGAGGCAAGGCAAAGAAAGGCAATGTGAGGCAAGGAAAAGAAAAGGAAAGGAGAGGAAAAAGGAAAGGAGAGATTCTGTTGCTCACATTGAGAAAAAAAAACAGAGTTTAATAATATTTTGCTGACTGGAAGATCTGAATCAAAAATAAAATATTTTTGTGGTATGCCATACTTTGGGATTTATATAATTTATCTGGTATCATAATATTTCTAGTATTTATACTGTGTGATTAACACTTAAAGAAGAGGAGGTTTTAAAGTTACATTCAACACTCTTTCAAGTAGATGCCATTGCCAAAGGAATGCATACTTTATGTGCTTTGTCTTTGATTTTCTCAAAAATAAGGTTTGATTGTGACTTGATTTAACTTTTCATACATCTGACAGTGATTTATTTCGCACTGATAGCTAGTGATCATTATCAAAAACATAAATAAATAAATATATATATATATGGGAATGTGTTTTCAGAAAAGTTATCCATTTCTCAGCACTGAGTTGGAGCTAGTGATTGATTTCATAAAAACTGACATAGGGATTCTGTGTTGTTACATTCATGTCATTTCACTACTCACAGAAGTATTTTTTACAATTACTAACTGCATTTAGCTATCAAAAACCTTCACAACTTTTATTTAAGAGTGGAAGGTATGTTTATTTGTTAGTCCATAAATAAGCAAAACCTGAAAGATACTGTGATCTAGTAAACCTAGAAGTATAGAGAGAACTGAAACATTAAATTATTTATTCAAAAGAAACTGTTTTCTTTAGGAAGCCAAATTAAAGAACATTATTTTATAAATCCTTGCTTAGAAGGCAAATGACTACTTAAACCTCTTTCTTCAAGGTTAACAAGAAAGACAAGAACTAACCAACACAGACTTCCAACTTTTCTTTGTCTCATTAATTACCAGAGTGAGAATAGATTACTTTTCTTTGGTAAAAAGTTGATCAATACAATTTTAGGTAAAAACATGCAGACAAACAAATAGAAAACAAACAAAATGGACTGAAACTAGGTCAAGATGGACATTTTAAAAGCAATACTGAGCTTTTTCTGAGCTCCATATCTGATCAAATGTTTCTTACAGTATTATAGTATCAGCATTTTATAAGAAATTCAGGACAAATCCATACTCAGACAAGCTCATATTAATTACTGTCTAAGAAAAACAGCAAATGCTGGTATTTAATTTCAGAAAATTTTAATGAATTATTCACCGATACATTTTTTTCCTTCTTAAGGGCTATCAGTTTAACTTTCTTCTTTCATATTCATGCATATAAGTGTATAGAACAGCAGCTTCTGTTATGAGAAAAATACAAAATATTTTCGTAATATGGCAGAGGAAAACTATTCTTTCAGTTCACTTATACAACTTCAACAAAAGTTGTACATCCATGTCCTGGGCTCAGCTGGGATGGATTTGATGGTCTTCCTAGTAGCTGGTACAGTGCTATGTTTTGAGTTCAGTATGAGAAGAATGTTGATAACACTGATGTTTTCAGTTGTTGCTAGGTAGTGTTTAGTCTAAAGTCAAGGATTTTTCAGCTTCTCATGCCCAGACAGCAAAAAGGCTGGAGGGGCACAAGAAGTTGGGATGGGACACAGCCAGGGCAGCTGACCCAAACTGGCCAAAGAGGTATTCCATACCATGGGACGTCCCATTTAGTATACAAACTGGGGGGAGTAGGGGTGGGGGGATCACCTCCTGGGGACTAACTGGGTGTCAGTTGGCAGGTAGTGAGCAATTGCACTGTGCATCATTTGTACATTCCAATCCTTTTATTATTACTGTTGTCATTTTATTAGTGTTATCATTATCATTATTAGTTTCTTCTTTTCTGTTCTATTAAAACGTTCTTATCTCAACCCATGAGTTTTACTTCTTTTCCCCTATTTTCTCCCCCATCCCACTGGGTGGGTGGGGGGAAGTAAGTGAGTGGCTGTGTGGTGCTTAATTGCTGGATGGGGTTAAACCACGACAATCCACTAGCAAGACCAATAGATACATTTTGGAACTAAATCAGTCCCTTGTTCAGCAGTTGGAACTTTTGTTCCAAGTAGGGCCTTCCTCATTTTGGAGAAATGAAGTCATCATCTCTAGACAAAGAGGGAGATAAAGAGCACTGCTGCAAAGAGGAGCATGACTATTCAAAGAAGTCTTAAGGACATTTAAGAAAAGGTTTAAACAAACAAACAAACAAAAACCTAAAACCCAAACCTAATACTATCATGATTGCTTTTTAGCTGTTTTACCTACCAAACCGTCTGTGACTTCAAGTGATAGCAAGGCATGGAGATGTAGAATTGGATTATTAGGGGCCTTTGTCAGTGCCTGGAGAAACAGATGATAGCCTTCTGCTCTCTGGTTACCTACTTCGTGTGTTGCTAATGCTGCTGTCATTTCTATTTGCCTGTGACAGGTTGCATACACCTGCAGTGTTGCATAAATAATGATTAGGATATTGTAGGTTACCAAGTTTCATGTATTGCTTTTGTCAGAGTGACAGTCATTTTCTGCTTTACTACTTTCCTTGCCATTAGCATCTAATGTCTTTCCAGGCTTCTCCATAGTGAGCTTAATATAAAAGGAGTCTTTGAAACAGTTTAAAATTTGCACATCTCACACAAGAAGGTAGGGGGGTCATATTTAGAAAACTACTTTGTAGCAGGGCTATGTATTGAAAATTTAGAAGTCAGGCAAATGAAATGCATGAAATCTTAAAATAACAAGCTCTGTAGATATATGGTAACTTCATTCTTAATCCCCTAGAGAGACTTAAGTAATGTTCCAGCTGTAAAGTTTATTTCCTTTTCTCAAATTCTCCTCTCTTTGTGACACAGTAGAAAGATAAATACATAAATATAAAAAGAAGTCAAATGCCTCCAAGGTAAACTTCTGAAAGCTTACTGCCAAGAAAGTAACACAATGTGGAAGCTAGAAAAGATATCTCTAGGTCCTTTTTTTGTTTTGCTGAAGTGCATTTTTCCATTCCATCTCTTGGAAGAGTTTCTTCATCTTTCATGCTTAGAATTCAAATATAATTGCTGTAGGAGAAGAAAATATTTATTTATTTATTTAGGGTATTACCTGGTATCCAGTGATAGGACGAGTGGGAATGATTCAAAGTTGCATCAGGGGAGGTTTAGAGTTGATATTAGGATGCATTTCTTTACCGAGAGGGTGCTCAAACATTGGAACAGGCTTCCTAGAGAGGTGGTCAATGCCCCAAGCCTGTCAGTGTTTAAGAGGCATTGGGACAATGCCCTTAATAACATGCTTTAACTTCTGGTCAGCCCTGAAGTGGTCAGGCGGTTGGGCTAGATGATTGTTGTAGGTCACTTCCAACTGAAATATTATTCTATTCCATTCCATTCCATTCCATTCTATTCTATTCTATTCTATTCATTTATTTCACTAAATCACTTTTAATATTCTTATTGCTATTTCCTTAATTGTCAATATGTCCTTGGGTGGGTGGTCATAGTATTTAATCGGGTCTGGCAGTTTGAAGTGATGCATAAAAAAGTACAGTGAATTATGATAAATTGCTCTGTTCAATACACTGGAAGCTGTTTGTTTCTGTGCAAGTACCTCTTCCCACTCATCTAAGCCACGAACTGTCCTGCTGTAATTTCATAACCCCATTATAATTGCAGAGTGGGAGAAAAATATGCCATATAAGGTAATTTGATGCTAGAGGTTATGGTAGGTTAATGTACCTTGATTAAAGCAATGAAACACCCTAACAGAAGAATAAGGGAGGATCATCCTCCTGAAATTATATGTCACAAGATTTGCAAACCATTTATTCTGATTTGCAACATTAGAAGAGCCAACTTATATTTATGAACAGCTTATTGTGGTCTTCATACTGTTCTTTTTGTATGAAATATTATCTTAAGCAGTGAATGCATTTGTGTGACACACATACGTACCGATTAGCATACATGCAAGAATGGAAAACCATTCCTCATATTAGAATAAGAGCACACAGCAAAGTCTCCTTTCCTATACCCTGGAACAACATGGTCCGAGTAGAAGCATGCAATTACTGAAGTCTATTGTAAAATCTACATTCATTTCATTGTGGCAAAAATTTCATTCCACTGTATGTATTCTTTATTTTACCATTCCTCCTGATGTACCTTTCCAAAAAATTTCTAGATTTAATTTTGTCCTCACCTACTTTATTCTATTTTAGTTATTTTCCCTTATGCTTCAATCTGATAATCATTTTTACATGAATCTAGACACTGAAACTAGGTTATTAAGAGTAGCTTGAAATCTAGTAATAGTATGTCCAATCATTTATTAAGACATCAGCAGGGACACCAAGAAAAGCTTAGTAAAACCTTGTACTCCAGTGTCGTGTGACAGTCTTGTGCCTGTTAAGATGTCCTCTCCACACAAATCACCCTGTCATGCACAGTGAATTCTCAGTGCAACTGTCCCAGCTACTGATAAGATTCAGGATGTGGATTTTTTCCACTACGTGCACCTCCAGGAGAAAACTATGAGAGTGCTGCAGCCTGTTTTTTTGGGGCTAGTGTGCTGCACTGACCTGAAGGAGACAGCATGGAGGAATGTGATAACACTAAAAGCTAACTCTATACTAGTCACATGAACATGCTTGGGACTGTTCTCTGGCACTGATACCAACTGCCATGGGGTTGCACCCATCTGAAACAGTGTGACCAGCGTAAATTACCTACTGGAATGGTCTTTAGCTCATGGTATCTCCTGAGCCATACCTGGGAATTGTTTGGAAGAACACCAAAGTGGTGTTCAGGACAAAATTATGTTAGGAACCTTGCTAACAATAAAACAGTACAAATGCTTTCTATGTACATTAACTGCCAGCGTTTATCACATAGCCAGCTTAAATTAATTTAAATGAATAAAGGCTGTCACTACAGCAGTGAATCTAAGTAGGAGATGCCAGTTCTTGGGGGTTTTGATGAGGATTTCAAATGGAACAAGAAAACAGCTTTCAGAATCAGTTATGTTCTTATTGATATATTATTTTGAAATTCACTAAAATCTCTGAAGCAGAAGTTACTGGATACGGGATCTTCACCCAGTAGCCTTTAAATTTTGAGGTTTGTTTTCTTGTCTCTGACTTGCTGAGAATAAATGCATTTCTGGTTTTTCTCCATGTTTTTATTATGGTAACAGTACAAATCAAATGTTGAGTTAAAAAAAAAGGCATGTATCTCTGAAAACAACTTTATCATTGGTAGTGTGGTAGAATATTATAAAAACACAGGATGCATTTCAGTCTGCCAGTAAGTGAGAATAATCAGACATAGAAAGATTCATGTTTGGTCAATAAGCACTTTTTGCAGTGGACTCACACAGCAGTTGCACATGCCATTACTCCAACAGTCTTTTTCTAATGGCAATGTTTCTATGGACAGGGACAGTTTGTTTCTATATGGCAAGCATTAGCCAATGTATACTTGTGCCAAAAGGAAACATTTTATGGTTTCAAAGCAACATGTTTATTTTTAAGAAAAAAGAATATATTTAACTCACAGATATCCACCAGAAATGCATTAGAGTCTGCTGAATTTGGTGGGCCAGAGGGTGTTCCTCCTTTCCCAGCCCAGCAGATGTGAGGCTGCTGTGGTTCACTGTTCCCAGCTCCAGCCAGTGAGCCAGACAGAGAATGAGCATCGTGATAGATGCGCGCACACACAGTGCACAAATGACCAGCCACACAGACAGGAAAACGGCACCTACACAAATGTACAGCACTCACATGAGGTCAGCAGCCCATTCAACCTGATCCTCTTCTTCCCCTCCAGCTGATGAGCACTGAAGGTGGTTAGTCTTCACCTTCATATAGCTTAGACATTCAAGCTGTCCGGGTGTTGGCCCCAGGCCTTGCCCTCTTCCAGTTGTTGGCTTCTGGACCTACAAGCCCCTCAGGATAGCAGTCCCACTTCAGTTGCTGGTACTTGGACCTCTAATCCTGTTTGCTGGCTAGTCTGGCTTGAAATTCACTCATTTTCACCACTCAGAACAGGGAGTGCACCCACAGAGAAGGTAGAAATAGGATTTAATAAGAATATAGCACAGACTGCAGTGGTCAAGCACAGTGCTCAGTGAGACAAGCTTACGGACAAGCAATCCATTTATGCCTAGCTGGCCACTCATTCCTCCCTGATCCACCTCAATCCCTCCCTTTCCCTGCCTTTGCCCTTCCCCAAAACACTCCAAAATAAGCCTTGCATATTTCTACAGTCCCCTTAAAACATCCCATAAGAAGATTTACACAGTGCCTAAGTGGTTTTCCCTGGCACCCCAAGGAAGTGGGATGTCACGTACCCCTTTAGGCAATAACCCCGTCAGTCTGGAAGGTGATCTGTGGAGAGACCCTCTCCTGTCCATGGCTCTAGGGGTGAGACCAGGGCCTGACCATCCTCCTGAGGAGGACTGTGTTTATTGTTAAGGCATTTCGATGCTTGTGAATCCAGGTCAGATGGGTTTTTAAATCCTGGATCTGAATTAATCTCACCTAATTTTTTGCACTTTAAGGACCCTCATAAATTACAAGCACGGATGGTTTTAGGGCCAGCCAAGTTGGAGTGCTCTGTTTGCCCTGGAAGGTTTTGCTAGGGTTCTTTGGCCCAGCGTCGTTCCTCTGATTTTCACAGATCTTTGTGTTTAGTGTGATTAGGTTTCAGCTGTGTAGCCTAAAAAACTGCAGTTCTTCTCATAAATTCACACGTCTCTCTCAAAGATGTATATTCTTGTGTGCCACAGGTAGTCCTGAAGATTTTTACTTAAAATGGAACACAAAACATCTTTTCATACAACAACAAATATAGTGCAGATTATGCCTCAGTATTATGTATTTGATTTCTGGACATTTAGTCACTACTTCGAAAAAAATGTTATATTTAAAGAATAGAAAGAATGACTTTGACATAATATGCTTGATTTTTGTATTCAACATTCAACATACAATTAATTAGATCATTATATTTCACTTACATAGTCGTACATTATTCATTCCTCTCTTAATAGCGTAACTGAAACTTTTCTACTTCCACTTAGACTTTACAGTACCCACTTTTACAACAGGTTTCTCTTATACAGCCTTTATATCATCCAGATTTATATAACAATTCTATTTATTTTAATTTACTTCACTGAAAGTCAGTGCCTGCTGCAGTATTTCTTCAGAAGCTCAACAATTTGCAATATAGGGGAAAAATGTATTAAAAAAATGTGCATGTATTAGTACATATCTAAATATAATCCAAGCATAACATTTTATTATATCGAAAATAAGACTGAAAGCATGTATCAGCTCTCATGGCTGTAAAAATAAAAATTATAAGGATACTGTATTTTTCTTGAATCAATATATCACAAATACAGGAAATTCAGCATTAAGTTTACCCACAAAGGCAGTACAAACAGGTGAGCTAAGCAAAGCAATCAACCTACCCAATTCTACTTCAGTACTGTAGGACTGTGTTTATTGGTAAGGCACTTTAATGCATGTCAACCCAGGTCAGATTGAACTGTGTTTTTAAAAACCTGGACCTGACTTCATCTCAGCTAATTTTTGCACTTCAGTGACTCTCTTAAATTAGGAACCAGTTTGTCCATGGCTACCTTCAGGGAGAGAATTCACTAAGAGGGGTTTGTCCTCACTTCTTCTTCCATTTGTGGACACTGGCTGGTGTGTCTTGTCATCTGGTGCCATCTGATACAGATAAAATCTAATGATCTCACAGCTCTTTCCTTCACTCAATGCTGGGGTAGCATCTGCAGTCCTTTCTAGTGAGTGGACACATAGTGCCACCGAAAAATTCAGATTTTAAGGGGGCTGAATAATTCCCTCAAGAAACCTCTTTCGGTAAGAGGAGCAGAGAGTGCTTTTTGTATCCTGTCTCAAACACCTAAACTGTGCATAAATTTAGATAGGATTATCCAAGTGGCATGATATATAACATCTAACAAGGAATAAGGTCATTGATCCTTTTAAAACCAGTGACATTTGAGCCAGATAATGAAATTCTGAGTGCTTTTGACCTTTATCTAATCTCTTTTATATCTTAACCATTATAATAAACTGTTGCGTGCAGGCAAGCTGTAAAAGAATGATGAGTTTCATGAGTTGTCTGGTATAGCAGTGGTTTTCTTTTTATTGTTGGAAGCCTAGCATTAGCCTCTGTAATTATAAACATTAGATGTCATTATCAATACTTGCAGCAACGATAATCTTTTCTTCCCCAACTGTGCTTTTTATACAGCATACCAATTAATTTTAACTGTATAGTGCTTTCAGTATTCACAGTGTTCTTCCATGTAGATTGAAAAAGAATACACTAAAGATAGTGATAAAATGAAGTATATAAGTTAATTTTATAGTTTAAAACCTTTATATTACAGACACTACTGTAATAAAAAGTAATCTAAATGCTTCTTATGGTTATCTTCTCCTCCTTCTTCTCTTCTTTCAATTGTTCCTTCATCATGCTTCTCCTTTCTCCATCTTCTTTCCCCTACAGATAATGATCTGCAGAAATTTAGTGTCACAGAACCTGGTAAAACAGATATTTGACTCTGATAGTGCATCTGCACTACTATATAAAGAAGAGTGGGGGTGTGCACAACTAACAATGTTCTAGAACTCAATTATTTGAAATACTTTATTCTTAGATCACTTCCCAGTTAGCTCACCTCCTTTTTGGCCTGCTGAACAGTAAC
>NW_010973220.1:1390294-1390876 GCF_000737465.1 Haliaeetus leucocephalus | reverse complement strand
GAGGCTGAAACCCCAACAAACAGAAGCACTACAGCCTATGTATGCTGATGTCTCCAGCCAAACAGGCCTCCTAAGGACTGAAATAGCTGTCCAGACCTTAGGTTGCATGAAGCTGTGGCACCTGGAAGTCTCCCTAGCATCTGAAGGCAGCAGTGGAGGTCATAACTGCCACTGTGCCCAGCTAGAAGAACTCTTCAAAAGAGGAGCTCAACAGGCAGCACAGTATCCAGGAATGTGATCTTAGGAACTGTCCCAGTCTGAGCAACAGCCCTGCCTTAAGGCTGAGCAAGGGGAAGGTAAGCCTGAATTCAGCCTCGAGCTGACTGGCACAAGTAACTGATGAGATGAACGAGACAGGACCCTTGTCTCTGCTCAGGGCAGAAGAAAGACTTTTCCCACTTCCCCTAAAGTGCACCTACATAACAGATATGACACTCTGGGGTTAGAGAATGAAGAGCATGTGAGTAATGGACAGGATCCAGGAGAAGTCTACCATGCAAAGTTGATCCAACCACCCACCCACATTAGAACTAGTGCCATCAGAAAAGCATGTAAAATATTAGTAACTGGAAATTCCTTACT
>NW_010973220.1:1351025-1382206 GCF_000737465.1 Haliaeetus leucocephalus | reverse complement strand
TAACTAGATAGTTGGGTGGTTTTTTTATGTCAGAACTGTTGCTTAAAGAAAAAAAAACAAACCACAATTAATTTATTGTGCTTTTATATATAAGTTATTAAGCATTGTTCCTATATCTCCCTTTCCTCTGAAATGACCCCATAATGAATGGGATCACTGTTCAAACACCACCACCTAGAGTGACCAAAGCAAAAGAGTGACCTTGGTTGTTGGTTTTTTCCTAGTGCTGGATTGAGTGGTAGGGTGTTTCAGATCTCTGCAGATATTCCTAGGTGAATCTATATTGGGGCCCATCTCTGCTGACCACCCCCTCCCCGCCCCCGCCGAGTATCTGGGGCCATGGCTCTCCCTGCAGAGGTGTAGGAATGAGTTTCCCACTGCAGCAGCATAGAATAATTTGCCAGGGAACAGTTGTTAGGGCACTCAGAATTGTTCATACTGTATAGCAATTATTTATCTGGTTAACAGGTAAATAGTTTTGTTCTAGCCCTGGACGTTATTCTTCCCTTACTCTTAGATGGGAATTTCTGACACAGAGATATACTCCTTGAGATCCTGAGTAGCTTGCTTTCAAAAAAAATCTGAGGTATATGATAATGTCCTTAAACAGACATAATAGTGAAAAAGCACCATCATTATCCAGAAAAGTTATCTCCAGACTGCTCTGGAAGCCGAACTTTATTGTCTTTACTTATAACTCTTCTTACCTCTTTTCAATTTCCATCAGTCAGTACTGCTATCATTGCTGAGCAGCTAAGCTTTTATAACATTTTATTTTGTCTATCAGCTCAGTATTGAGAGATCAGGACATAGAGACAGCTCAAAGAAACTTTAATCATATGGTTGTGTAATGATCATGACCATGCTTTCAGATTATAGAAGACAATATTTCCCTACAAACCCAGAAATAATCTATTCTTATACTCCTGAGAAAAACAAAAAGTGTAATTAACTATTCTTTTCTATTTTGGGAGACAAAGTATTCTAAAGAGGCTGAATGTGAGAGGCATGCAGTCTTTAAATACAGAATAGGATTTCTTGTTTATTTTCACTGTACTAAAATGGGATAACTGCCAATAAAAATTATATTCATACAGAATTAGAGTGTTTTGAAAACATTATTTAAAAGAAACTAAGCCAAAGACAGTCAATGAAAGACAGAAAGTACAAGGTCAAATCGTTTTCTTTCTGTATTAGAAAAAATCTTGGTTAACTTTGAACAGATCTGGGCTTATGCAGAAAAAAAAGACGGTGAAGTTTCAGAGAAATGGCAGATTTTTTTTTAACTTTAGTAAATTTAACATATAATAAAAATTTTTAGATGTCACTGCCAAAAGTATTGTGTCAAATTCTAAAGGACAGCTCTAAGTATTTGCAAACATATGGGGCAGAAAAATCATGAAAGGTGCGATGGTAATTTTCTGATCCTGTTGTCTGCATAGCTGACATTTATGTAACCAGAGATCTTTACACTGTCCAGGTAGAGTTCATGATGCCATTTCATTTTTTTACTGAAACAATGCAAAACTATAGGGATTCTGAGAAGACTATCAGTCTATCTTCAGGCAAAAGACAAAAACTTTTCTAACATCCACAAACTGGAAAGATTAGTCAGTCTGGGAGAAAAAATTTGTGGTGAGTTGACCTTGGCTGGCTGTCAGACCTCCACCCAGTTGCTCTCCTACTCCTCTTCCTCAACAGAGCAAGGGGAGAAAATAAGATGAAAAAAGCTCATGGGTTGAGATAGAAACAGGGAGATCACTTATCATTTATTGTCTTCGGTACAATAGACTTGACTGGGGGAGAATTAATTTAATTTGTTGCCAAATAACAATAGAGTGGGATGGTGAGAAACAAAGACAAAAAGTAAAGCATCTTCCTCCACTTCAACCCAGGCTCAACTTCACTCCTTCACTCCTGACTCTTCTACCTCCTCCTCACCCCAAGGGATTTAGGGGTTGGGTAATGGGGGTTGTGGCCAGTCCGTAATAGTTTGTCTCTGCCACTCCTTCCTCCTCACACTTTTATCCTGCTCCAGCACGGGTCCTTCTATGGACTGCAGTCTTTCAGGGTATATCCACCTTCTCCAGCGTGGGTGGCAGTGTGGTTATCTGCTCTGATGTGGTCCTCTCCACAGGCTGCAGTGTGGATACCTGCTCCACCATCATCATCTTTGTCATCTTCCATGGGTTGCAAGGGAATCTCTGCTCTGACACCTCGAGCACCTCTTCCCCCTCTTTCTTCTCTGACCCCGGTGTTCACAGGGCTTTTTCTCACACTTTTTTTTTCTTTACTCTTTGCTGCTCTGCAGCAATTTGCCCTTTCTTAAATGTTTTCTGAGGTGCCACCAGCTTGGCTGATGGGCTCAGCTGTGCCCTGCAGTGGGTCCGTTGGAGCCAGCTGTGTCCAGCATGGGGCAGCCCCAACCCCTTCTCTCAGGGGCCACCTCTTCATCCCCCCCGGCCCCACTACCAAAACCTCACCACATAAACCCAACCCATAACACTTTCATGATTAATGTAATAGGCAAGACCATTGGTTGGTGAAATTTTATTAAATGAATAAACAGTCCAGCACTTGCACCCACATTTCTTCAACTCTTCTTGCTAATGGGATAGCTTAAAAGAGCCGTTTTCATGAAGGATTTAAGCAGCAAACTATTTTAATTGGGGACTTAATCAGAACTGGGGGTATTTGATTAGATTCTTTAAGAAGAATCCATCTCTTGAGGAAAAACTGTGTTTTGGCTATTTAGAAGATTGAATAATAAGAAATGATGAATGCATACTTCATCCTTTGGAGTGTTTGCAGAATGAGAGAACAGGTGGAAATGAGATCTAATTTACCTAACCTAGCAACCTAATTTACTCATACATTTTATGTGCTTAGATTATACATATATATTCTAGGTAACAGAGGCCAGGGATTTATCCTGAGTCTGAAGCCAGGTATCAGACTGGCTCAAACTCACGGTTCTTATGCCTAGGTCACTCATTACAAATTTTCATGGAGACGACTTGCTAGAGTGGTTAAAAACAGAGCCAGGTAGTGAGCTAACAAGAAATAAGATGATTAGGAGTTTACTACCGAGCTCACACCCTGTTCATAATTAATTTACCACCATGGATATAGCCAGATGTGACTTCTATGTTGAAAGTAAAAAATGATCCTGCACATGATCTCAAGCAGTGGTTTACACTTGCCTACATTGTTGAATTGTTATAACTTTTCTTGTCATGCTTTTTGCTCCTAACTAATATTCTCTTGAAAAATATTTGTTCACAGTTCAAAGGGATAGCATTGGCAATGAGGGAAGGAGGGAGCTTAACCATAGAAAAATTATCATTAAATACCAGTTGGTCTCTGAGCCAGAGAACATCCTCTAAGGATCTTTGTTTCACAGTACAAATGAGTTCATAATGGCAAAACTTGCCTAAATTTTCCATGTCAACTACCTTAATGAACTCATGTGATATCACATGGCTGAAGTTCACTGAAGCCATGTATTGTTTAAGAAAGCTGTCCTTAGACAGTAATAATATCTAGATTCATCAAACTCTCTTTCCTGCTTATCTTTGGCAAATAGGGCAGATAACTGCTTCACTTTGGAATGAGGGATGTTCAAGTTCAGAGTTTCTTTGAACAACGATGTGACCATGTACCAATCTCTGAAGCTCAGTGTACTTCCTAGAGTATGTCAGTTATGTTACATAGCTGTTGATAAAGTCGTCTGAGTTCTATCTCAAATTCTTCAAGAATGAGAATTTCCTGAAAAATCCCAATTTTAAGATGATCTCCTGAGTGACATGTATATGCTGCAGTCGTAAAGTCTATCAAACGCATTAAAACATCTGAAGTCTGTCCTCTATCTTTCCCAGTTCATTAGTAGATGAATTTAGAAATTTTACAATGTCTTTGAATACCACACTCTCCCAAATCAAAAGGCATTCACAAATGTCTACAACTGTTAAAATTACTCTTGCACAAAAGCAACATGAACATATTGAAGAACTTGTGCTGGTGTAGAAAACAGAAGGCTCCTCTTCTCAGATAAAAAATATGAAATCTACCAAGAAAGGAAAGCATAACCACAGACAAGCTTGTCTTGTCTTTTTTTTTTTTTTTTTTTTTTTTTCCCTGCCCCTTAATGTCTTGCTAATAGTCAATGAAAGGATACAATGTTTAATGGTTTAAAGCAATTAACAGATTATATTAAAGATCTAAGCTACTATATTGTAAATAAAGGTATTACCTATAGAAAGGCAACTATTTTATTTTTTTCCCTAATAGTGTTATTCCACAGTTGAAGGCTTTTATGTATTCATAGC
This sequence comes from Haliaeetus leucocephalus, assembly GCF_000737465.1. NCBI lineage: Eukaryota > Metazoa > Chordata > Aves > Accipitriformes > Accipitridae > Haliaeetus > Haliaeetus leucocephalus. Next base: position 1,377,878 of record NW_010973220.1, on the reverse strand, counting down.
ATTTTAAATTTTTAAAGTTGTTTATGTAATTTCATTTTTTGTACTTCTCTTAAAAATGATTTGTCCTCACTCAGAACTTGCATTTTTCCAGTATTTAAAGCCCGTCATATCCTACAAGATATATACATAAGGTTTGATCTATGAAATGCTGGAATCAGTGGAAAGATCTCAGTTCATTAAAACAATTAAACCTTAAGGTAAGGTTTTTTTCATTATTCATTTATAGAGCAGCTTGCCAGGTTTCTAGTCATTAAGGTTTCTGTTTTCTGAATTCCTTCCAGTTACCAACATATTCTGTAATGGGGCATCTGTGAATAAGCATATCTGGGTGAGTGGGCTCTACCTCAAGATGAGATGGGAAGGAAGAGCAGGTTTACTACTGGCAACCTGCTTCTCTTCTGTCTATGCAGCTCAGTCTGGCTATTTTTGTGTAACTTGACTGGCTACGTAACTTGTGAACTGCTGCTTAAATTGGTATTTATACAACTCTGCCTTCTCTGGAATCACTAAAATCAAGCAAAGTACTTGTTCATGTACTTTCAATGAAGAATCAGAGTAATCCTATTATACAAGCACAGTTAAGTACTCACCTAAATTTTATAAGGTTCAAGGCTGAGTTGTAATGTTTTCCTGAATTGTATCTATTGTTGGTGCCATTTTTATTCGGCATTATTAATTGTTTTTCCTAGTTTAACATTGTTTGACTACATTCTGCCTATTATTCTAATTTGCAACCTTCTTTTTCATTTTTTCTCATTTCTAAATGTAATTCCAGAAACTCCCAGTTGTGTTTCACGTGCAAATTACATCAACATAATATTTGTATGCTCTTCCAGGCTATTAATGAGACACAGTTCAACTAACAAAATCATAGCTGACTCAGTGCAAACAGCAGAAAAAGACGTTTACATTTAAATATGCAAATATCACATAACATCAACATACATTTGCAGCTGCCTTGTTTAATACTTGGAGCACATGTTAACGTTATATAACACTTGTTAGCTACTTCTTCCTGTTAATTTCTTCTCTTATATACCTCTATTACTTTGTCCTATGAATTCTAAATTATACAAGAGCTTTGACTTATTTCATAAATATTAAAAATAAGGAAATGAATAAATAGTCTAATAAAATGATTGCAAATGTCAAAAGAATCATATATACATCAGGGTGACAGATTTGTTTTTATAAAACAAATTTTTCCTGCTATGTGGAATGATTTTTTTAAATAAAATGAAGATTTCAAAGGACACAAAGTATGTTCTATGTTCCTCAAAAGAGCCCGGGAAATAAAATGTAAAATTTATTTAATTGAAGTGATTCTTGAAGTACTCTTAAGAAGGTTTAGGAGTAAGCAAAAGATTAATTATACAGAATTAATCTCCAGTTCAGAGATATGGGTTTATTACTGTGATAGATGCCACGTTGCAGCTTCATCTTAGTGTTAATTTAACAGAATTCACTGTTTTCACTGTCATCTTCCAATTGTCTTGCAAGTGTTATTTTACCAACAGAGGCAACCGTATGGAGGCAGTTATTGTTCCACTTGGTGGCACAGAAAACACAATTTTCTGTATACTGGCTACAGCTTTAATGAACAAGATCTATTCCAATTTAAACTAAAACAAATAAAATAACCAAATTCATGGTCCCAATATTGAATTAAATTTTTTCTTCTCTTCTTTTGAAAAGTCTATTCAGTATTAATATATGATTGATTAATAGCCATGATTGTAGATGATTTCCCGACCATTTTTAATACATATTGGTTAGACCAGATTGCCCAGGGCCATGTCCAGTTCCATTTTGAAATTTACTCTAGGGACAGAGACTTTACTACCTCCTTGGGCAACCTGTTTCAGTGTTGACACCCTCACAATACCTAAGTATTTTTTTGTGTTTAAGTTGAATTTTGTGTATTTCAGAGTATAACCATTGCCTCTTTTCCTCATTGGGAACCACTGAGAAGAGGTTGGCTCTGCCTTGCTTACATATCCCTCCCCTTTGATAAGATCTCCCTGAGCCTTCTCTTCTCCAAGCTGAACACTGCCAGGTCTCTCAGCCTCTCCTCGTATGACAGATGCTCCCGTTCCTTTACTCTTAACTCTTTGGGATAGACCAACCATCCAAACAAACAAAAAGGACAAAAAGAAGAATGCTTGTAGTTCCCATCATCTAAGCCTCCATTTTCCACAAGCCTATAGTTCACCGCAGGCTGTGTACCTCCTGTGACCCTTTCTTACATGTGGCAATCCTTGTTCTGCTGTAAAGAGTTGAGAATTTTCCTTAAACCGCCTCCTCAGTTGCCTGTGCTCCCACTGGACTTCAGCAGCAGCACTCCCTCTAGCTGCTGCATCTGCTTGTGGACCACTCATGTGACAAAGGCAAAGTCAGAGGTGGATCTGCCTGGCCCTCTATTTCTTGTTTTCATTTGAATTGTTATCCTACAGTCCTCAAAGAAGCAAAACTGCTCCTGAAGTCAGTGACTGTGCCTGAAGCAAGGCATATGCACACATTCTCCCACAGACATGTTTTGTTTCAAGAGAGGAAATATTTTAGCACTGACAGCCGCAGATGGAAGCATTAGGTATTATTCCTCACATGCCTGACAACCTTTCCACTTGAGCTGAACTAATCCTCCTGCTGTCTTTCCTTGGGACAGGTTCTTCTGGGACCTGTCAGGTGACTTTATAAAGTGTTTTCTAAGCTGGGAAAAGACTGGAACTGTTTTAAGTCTATTCACCATACATTGCAGGTGAATTTGGTTTCTTAAAACAGAAAAACTTCTGCCCTTTCTTTCCTAAGCTTGAAACACTAGGCTTCTGTTGGGTCATTTGAATTTGCAAGGCACATCTGTGTTAAATTTGATGCCCTGCACAAAACAAAGACTCATAGTAATTATTAAAGCCTGTCAGTAGTGTCTGCTTTTTGAAATATCTTCTTTTGGACTTCTACTGTGAAATAAATTTGCATTATTCAGAATAGCCAAACCAACATTTTAATGTAAATAGTCTCTAAACAAACAAATTATATTCTTTTTCTCCCTGGTGGGACCTAGTTTTCTAAACAAACCTGGTGTTCGCAATAGATTTTTCATAACACTGACACTTTGAGTGGGAGATTCAATTCACTCAGGAACAGTAGAACTGTCCAAGTAAACCTATTTCTCTTCATTGATTACAGAGAGTGACTGTATTTTGACACAGATGCCTCAGCTGATTAAAACACATTCAAATTTGAGGCCAAAAATTTGTCTGGTTTTAACATTTTATTTTGATAGCTCTATAAATTACATCAGTACACTGAAAATGATTTTGCTCCTTTCAGAAACTGACTTGCAGCCACTGAGGAAAATCAACAGAGAATCTGACTCAAGTTACATGGTAGTGCCTGTAAAGATACAGGCAAAACTTGAGTGGCACACATTCAGTAAAGGTTTGTTTAAATGAATGAATATGTGCTCAAACCTGTTGCACAGTTTTATATAAATGCATTAAAAATATATTCTTGAAGATATCTAGATCCTAAATAACAACAGAGGAGCATACTCTTCAAAAGGAAACTGCACAGGTTTAGTCCAGCAACTGAGCAATATTCTTATGTGATAATAGAAAAGTCTGTTCTTTCATAACTATTCTTCTTTTTGTTTATATTTTTAGAAAGTGCATCTTTATGCAGCAGCGTTTTGTGAACTTTCTGCCTATTTGTGCATTTACAAATGGTTCGTCTCCTCAGAGAAGATTAATAACAGGAAACCATTGGGGTGCTTTTTCTAATAACTCAAAGACTTCTAAAGTTTTTCTGTTTTGTTATGAGGACTATCATTTTATGTTTTTTTTCACTTGTAGTGAATACAGTGGTTAAGATAAAAATATTGATTACACAAGCAATTTCTGTTAAAATTTAGAGAACAATTTTTCCAACCACTTTTACCATTTTCAGTAAAATTCTTATGCTGCTCAGAGTTAAATGTTGCCCAGAGGAAAAAGGCCAAAAGGAACACTATGCTTATATATTGTTTAGAATATAGATGCCATAAATAGTGTCACATTCCATTTCCAACATAAGGAAAAGATCCAAACCTTTAAACCATTTTGCAACATTACTGATTTCAGACTGCTAGATTTGTTCATTTTTGTTTAAACTGCTGAAAATTAATAGCTAAATATTAAACTTTGAAGTGAATCATTGGTATTCATTTGCAGACTGCATTACGTGACATCCTGGTAAACATATGTGGAAAAAACTTATAATATATGCTTTTAAAAAGGGTCTTTTTTGATTGTTGACTACTTATAGTGTCCCCTGTATAAAATTAATTAATTGGTACTAAATGCTTCAGGGATATATAGTACTTAATTTATGAGTTAGACTTATCAAAAAGAATTATCATTTGAATCAATACATTGTGAGATACCAATGTACATAATGAGAGAAAGATGAAAAAAAAATCAATACAAATGCACAAATATAATATGTCGTGGTAATATTAAGGTACTTATATACACCAACATCTTTCATTTCTTAAACTATATAAAATTTCCATATGTTTTTCAAGCATGTGTGCATTAATAGAAAGAGGAGAAGGAGAGAGGGAGGGAAGAAAAAAAGGAAGAAAAAAATAGTGTAAAAAACGTAAAATGTCATTGCCATGATGAAAAGCAGCTTGACAAGACTTCTTTAATTTTCTTCACAGGCTTCCATGACTCTTTATCAATCAAAAAACATTGTGTCAAAGCATTTTGAGAACCTTAAACCCCACAGCATTGTTCTGACAAAAAAAAAAAGGCATGCAAACATCCATTTCCTTGCTATCCAATAATTATCTGTCTCTTATTGATATCTGCTATGGGCTGGAATACAATTTAAGTTCAAATGTTAGTTGTTTAAATGTGAATAAAACTCTTATCTGGTTTAACAGATGCATTCAGTATATAAAAATAAGCTTGTCAAATTTGACAAATTTAATATACTTTTCCCAATATATGTGTACCATGTGAACATCAGCCAGCAGAAGATTTTGTGTGTTAAGATCCAAAAGGAGATATCATAATGACTACTTTTTCTAATTAAATTAAATGTTCATTTTTTTATTTTGAATTAAGATAAATTTCATAAATTTTATCCTATTGTATTTCAATTTTCCTTTGTACAAAAAGGAGGGAATTTTTTATTATATATTTTTATAGCATGAGCAGTGTGTGACTAAGTACAAAGTACTTTTATGGTCAGGGAAAGCTATTCATCACTGGCAACTCTAGCCAAAAATTAGGTTTTCAAAAAGAGAAGAAAAGAGTAGGGAAAAAAAGGTCAACATAAACTTGACTTCCATTTCGTAAGCGGTGACTTTTACACAACTGCAAAGCTCAAGGAAATGAAGAATGCATAAAAATAATGAATTTAACTGTTAATTTAAAATCTTTGTTCTGTTATTCTTAAAGTGTCTAATCAGTAACAGAAAAGTATGAAGATTTAAACTTTAAGTGAGTTCAAAAGTCTTGAAATCTCTTGTTAAATACTGAGATATTAAAAGTACTTATTTATTTCTTTGGAATGTTTTTGGTGGGTTTTGAGTTTGGTTTTTTTTCCAAGAAATTTAGAAATCCATGTGAATAAAATTATGTTCTTTGGTTTTTGTGTAATTACTTGAGCCTCTTGTCCAATGACCTTTAATTTACTTTATATCCATAGCATTTTAAGGTTAGAAAAAGAAAAGAACTTTATCTTTTTTATTTAAAAAGTTATTTTCCTTAAATTCTTCAAATACACTATGTATAACTACATTTAAATATTAAGTAGTAAGTTTGTGTGTGTGTATATATATATATATATGAGAAACTAAAAATTCTGATTTGAAAATAAAAGCCTTTGTCGTGGTTTAACCCCAGCCAGCAACTAAGCACCACGCAGCTGCTCACTCACTTCCCCCTGACCCAGTGGGATGGGGGAGAAAATCGGGAAAAAAGAAGCAAAACCCGTGGGTTGAGATAAGAAAGGTTTAATAGAACAGAAAAGAAGAAACTAATAATGATAATAATAACACTAATAAAATGACAACAGCAATAATAAAAGGATTGGAATGTACAAATGATGCGCAGGGCAATTGCTCACCACCCACCAATCGATGCCCAGCTAGTCCCTGAGTGGTGATTCCCCCGCCCCCACTCCCCCCAGTTCCTATACTAGATGTGACATCACACGGTATGGAATATCCTGTTGGCCAGTTGGGGTCAGGTGCCCTGGCTGTGTCCTGTGCCAACTTCTTGTGCCCCTCCAGCCTTCTCGCTGGCTGGGCTTGAGAAGCTGAAAAATCCTTGACTTTGGTCTAACCGCTACTTAGCAACAACTAAAAACATCAGTGTGTTATCAACATTCTTCTCATACTGAACTCAAAACATAGCACCGTACCAGCTACTAGGAAGACAATTAACTCTATCGCAGCTGAAACCAGGATACCTTTTTGGGGTGTTCATATGCATCTTAAATAATAAAAAACCCACATGAATCTGTTCTCTCACCTACAAATCTTGTGAGTAGTTGATATTTTTAAATTATTTGTTTAAAATTGTAGGTTTTTTAAATACAGAACCTTTATTCTTTTTTTTCCTAGCACTGATTAATAGTACCAGATACAGATACCATTAATAAATAGCTTAGTATTACTTCATTACTGCATACAGACCAAGAATTTAAATAATATAACATTCATATGGAATAGGTTGAAGAGCTTATTTTCAGAAAGCCTCTAAAACTAGTTACAGAAAGTCATCTTTTATTTTCTTTACAACCAAGGTGACTCAACCAAATTACAAAAATCTGGAACTCTTTGGAAGTGCACCTTGCAGACATTTTGCAATTTTTTTGTTCTTTGTTTCTTCTTGCCTACACTTGATATCATTCCTGATCAGTAGTTCAGGGAACAGTATTACTATATTTTGTGTTTTGAGATAGCTAGCCACTGGGGAGGTGGGGGAGAAGAGTGATTTTTGTGTCCGGTCACTTTGAAACATTCTTCTTTATAACTTGTCATATAAAGAAAGTAAAGAGATTTTAACGTCTTCCGTTTCACCAGTTTTGGGACATTTAGTGTTTTAACTCACATCAGGACTAAACTCCTGAAAAAAAAAAGGTGTTTTAAAATATAATTTTAAAATAAACAATAACATAAAAAAATGTACAAATATCATTAAACTATATTGCTAGTATTCAATGTTATACAGAGGTCAATCTATCATTCTTCTCTGGATCTCTTAGGAGGGGATTCACATTATCTGACTATAAACATTTAAAAAGTAGGTATCCAGTGTAAGCTCCACAGACAGTGTTATTTAATAGGTGGTCAATAGGACACTGCTATTCCAGATAATATCAGAAGGTCATTCAGAAACAAATATAACAGATAAGTAAATACTAAAACCCCAGACAAACCACAGAGGCACATATGGAGCTGGCAGAGAAGTGTAACAATCATGATCTGCCTTCAGACAAACACAGGACTTTGCTCCCAAATGCTGTTAATGCTTGCTTAAATTTTTCAATGAAAATGTTACAATTCTTAATTTCTAATTAAATAAAATTATTTTTATTTAAGTGGTAGTTATATATTTGTTACCATCTTTCCTATGAGAAACTGTTTCAGGATTGATACAAGCAAGAGTCAGACTTACCATGGAGCATAAAAAAACCCTGAAGAGCATTAGACAGACCTTCTCTAAAATATGAGTCACTCTTTCCCTGCTATGGCTGGCCTCCTTCAATAAATAAACAGAATCTAAACTGCCAGTATTCCAGAAATTGAAGTATAAAGCTATTTAAATTCTCTCTTGTTACTTAAATAAAACTGATTCTGACATGAAGACAATAACCATTCAATAAAGGTTAAAGGTCTGTTCAGTTTCCCCCTTATTAACCAAAACTCAGTTATGTAGGCAACATAGTCAGTAATGCTTCACATACAAGCATCAAACACATTGGTCAAAAATTGCAATTTAAGTCTATCTTTGTTAGTATGTGCTGGAGCCTGCATGTTAAACAAGTTCATTTTTTCCAGACTTCATGAAAATCATACAGTCGGAAGAGTATACTACCAAAATTTACAGTCTATAATCTGCAAGCAAATCTTGAATTTTCTAGAAGGTATCACATACTTAGCTGGATTGTTTTGGATGTCTTTGAATATCATCTCTTTAAAAACTTTCCAGTGTTTCCTGTTTTTTTGAGACCTTTTTGCAATAGCTGGTGGCTATCCATATACCCCTTGGTACCTTTCACATGCACTTGAAAATGACTGCTAATAATCTGTAAGCGTATTTGAAATAGACTGAATACTTTTTTGTCATTTTCGAAATCCAGCAGAGTTTGTTTTTCTGATTTGTGATGGTTAAGAATTGTATCTCTAAATATGCGTCCTTCAGTGAAACTTTAAGGACTGCAAGATCCTACACTTACAATTAACAATAACAATTAACAATGCAATAACAATATTCTAGAATCAGTCCCCCCTCCCCCCCCAAAAAAAAGATGATGGCACTTTCATGTATGTCCTTGAATGAACAGTCACTTGTCAAGAACTCACTTTGCCCTAGGAGGACAAAGAATATCAGCCTACAACTGGTGACTTAAAAATAGTCCTTATTGTCCCCCTCACTTTCTTTGGCTGTTTCCCTTTTATTTTCCTCTCTCCTGAGACTCTCCTGAAACAGAGTTATATATATGTATGCAAATGTCTTGTGCAGGAGGTCTCACTGGTTTTCATGTCCAAGAACACATTTACAAGGAGAGAAGCTCTTGTTTACCAGAGGGAAAGGCTAGAATGCAAAACAAGGCAGTATGATTCCCTGGCAGGAAGCTGCCTCTCCAGGGAAGTGGAAGAATATGAATAGTGTCTTGATTGTTGATATTTGGTTTTGTTCCTGTAAATCTACACATCACTTTCTTATTTGTCTATGAGGAAAAAGTAATTGCTTTTTAAAAATTATTTTACCAAGTTTCTGTGCTCTTGCTTTGACTGTCACTGTTCTGTTCACAGTGGGTGAATAAAACCCAGTATGATCTGAACTTAGAAGAAAGATGTGTAAAAGATTTTTTGAGATGGAGAGATACCTTCCTTAGACAGCCACCAAAGTAAGTAAGGTCATGCAGGCGTTGCTCTAAAGATTCCCCTTATAAAAAGGAGCATTTGTAGAAACTAAAGGGTAGTTAAAATTCATTGCTTATTCAATGATTACTGAAGCGTATACGTCCAAACCCTTTCCTACTTTATGTATCCTTCAAGGTGCAGGTAACTTTTATAGATAGATCGTGGAGTTTTGTAACTGACGTGAGTAGAAGGCCAGGCATTTGTTTGTGTAACCGCTATTGTGCATCAGACTGAGTATTCTCTGTTTGGCTCTGATTTCATATTATTTTCCTCAGGTAATACCAATCTAATGTACGATGTAAAACCTTGCAACAAGGAAAGAAAAGTTGCAGGTAGATGGAAACTGTTATAAACTACATATCTATATCCCTGCTCTCCCAGGTTTGTTTGGGGTTTGGTTTGTTTTGCTTTGGGTGGGGTGTGTGCATGTGTGCATGTATGTGTGTTTAGGACACTATTATGCTCATACTGGTTTCCCTGTAGCACATCTGCCAAAAATTTAATGAGATGAGGAAAGGAAGTCTCAGCAACAGCCTCCAGTCACCTTCAGTGGCTTACTGAGGAGAGACAATTTTCCTACCAATCCAATAGGAAAGGGAACAGCAACCGCTGCTTCAGCTGGTCATCCCTTGTAGTCTAACAAACAAAAATACCTGAACCATTCACTTACCATTCTTCTGGTTATGAGGCAGTAGGGGAGTGCACCATGATGGTGCCATTACCATATCATCCATATGTGGTATGTGATGGGTTGACCCTGGCTGGACGCCAGGTGCCCACCAAAGCCTTTCTATCACTCCCGCATCCTCAGCTGGACAGGGGAGAGAAAAATATAACAAAAAACTTGCGGGTCGAGATAAGGACAGGAGAGATCATTCACTAATTACCATCACGGGCAAAACAGACTCAGCTTAGGGAAAATTAGCTCAATTTATTAGGAACCAGCCAGAGTAAGGTAAATGAGAAATAAAACGAAATCTCAGAACACCTTCCCTCCACCCCTACCTTCTTCCCGGGCACAACTTCACTCCCGGATTTCTCCACCAAGCCCCCCCAGCGGCACAAGGGGGACAGGGATGGGGTTTACGGTCATCACATGTTATTTTCTGCCGCTTCACCTCCTCAGGGCGAGGGCTCATCACACTCTTCCCCTGCTCCAACGTGGGGTCCCACCCACGGGAGACAGTCCTCCATGAACTTTCTCCAACGTGGGCCATTCCCATGGGCTGCAGTTCTTCACGAACTGCTCCAGCATGGGTCCTTTCCACGGCGTGCAGTCCTTCAGGCACAGACTGCTCCAGCGTGGGTCCCCCACGGGGTCACAAGTCCTGCCAGAAAACCTGCTCTGTGGGCTCCTCTCTCCACAGATCCGCAGGTCCTGCCAGGAACCTGCTCCAGCGCAGGGTTCCCACGGGGTCACAGCCTCCTTCAGGAACCCACCTGCTCTGGCGTGGGGTCCTCCACGGGCTGCAGGTGGATATCTGCCCCACCATGGACCTCCCTGGACTGCAGGGGGACAGCCTGCCTCACCAGGGTCTTCACCACGGGCTGCAGGGGAATCTTCGCTCCGGCGCCTGGAGCATCTCCTCCCCCTCCTTCTGCACTGACCTTGGTGTCCACAGGCTTGTTTCTCTTACATGTTCTCACTCCTCTCTCCGGTGGCTGTTTTTCCGCGTCCCAACTTTTTTTTCCTTCTTAAAAATGTTATCACAGAGGCGTTACCACTATCACTGATTGGCTCGGCCTTGGCTGGCGGCAGGTCCGTCTTAGAGCCAACTGGTATAGGCTCGCTCTCTCTCGAACACAGGGAAAGCTTCCAGCAGCTTCTTACAGGAACCACCCCTGTAACCCCCCCCGCTACCAAAACCTTGCCACATAAAACCAATACAGGTACTATTACTGCATCATCCATCTATAACTTTTGTTCAATGGCTGAAAGGGGTTTGGTGTGTTCTTGTGTTAGGCGATGCACGGATCACTTGAACAGGATTGAGGTGAAGCTTGGGGCTTTGGGCCTGGGAGCAATAACCCATTTGGTGATGTATGTATGTGGGAGATTTGTCCTGCAGATGTAATAGTGAGAGATGTAATCTCAAAGGTGTAGTGGCTGTCACAGTCAGACCAGTGATACATAGTATTGCTTGACAACTTTAAGTCAAATGATGGAATTCCTTGACAAGGCACCATAACTACCCTTCCATCTCATTTCAAAAAACATAGATAAAAAGCTGAACATATATCTAGCCTGTATTCTTGAGCACTGTTTCTCTAGGCTAAAAAGATGTCCTTGGATAGGATAAAAATACATCCTTGGATGTGCCTTCACAGTGATGTTCTGTTGGATCTGGGGATGGGGGCCCTGGAGCATTATCACAGGGCACACACACCTTCAGGATCTTCATGTGGTAAAGGACAACCTTCATACCTCAGTGCTATGGAGACAAACTACTAACTTGTATTCCCACCCAAAGTTTTCTCCATGTAACAGGTATAGCTCTGTCACTCTGTCCTTATATGCGGTTCTGGACCTTCAGAACTGTCTCTCTGTGTAGCAATGCTGTGTAGTCCTTTCGAACCCAGCAACAATCATAAGGTTAACAAACTCCTGATACTGCCAGAGGGTTATCCTCCCACATGAGAAATTCTTGGCTTTTTTCACAGCATTGATCTACAAGACTTATCATTTCCTTGGGGCTTCACATTACTTCCCTTTGAATTTCCTGATCATTAGAAAAGGTTGCTACTGGAATTACAGAAACAGGAATATGAAGTAGAAAAGAAGTAATAAAATGGCAAGGGTACTAGAATAATAAGGGGTTTAGAGAGGAGAATAGTAATAAAAAGTAAGTCAGGATTTTGCCCAGAATAGTAACTAACCAAACTGAGTTTATATGCAATCAGGTCTTATTGAGGGGCTAGAGCACTAGAGCACAGAAATGTACAGAATTTGTGAGGAAAACACACCCCCATGCAGCCATACTGCTATACTCAGTCCTGAAGGGCTGGCATGTCAAAGGGCTTTGGAAAAGTCAGAGGCCTGAAGAGGCACAGGCAGAGGAGAGCTTGGACCACAGGGAGAACCCTGACTCTTGGAGCAGGGAGAACATGCAGCAATTTGTCTCAATTCTGACAATCCCACAATGAGTCTGGAGCCATGCCCACAGTAACAGTCCCTTCTTCTCTCTCTCTGAGACCTTTGAGTTTTCAGGCAGTCCTTGGCCTTTGCCCTCCACTTCCTGAGGTCCGTACTACACAATGCTGGAGGGTGTTACTTTCACAGGTTTCAGCCTTATCTCATTGCTCAAGTGGTTTTTTTTCCCTTGTTTAATGGCTGCTTCTTTTCCTTATTATATTTAAATCAATCTTTTTTCCAGATGTCAAGGCAGTGTCGAATACACTGTCATCGACAGTTCTGGAGCCTCTGCTTTCAACCTTTCTCTACTTTCAAAGCCTCTACTGTTATCCCACACTCAAACTGCCTATCATTTCAAGAGACATGTGGTTTAGAACTCGTGTTCACCCAGTGAGTTCTCATAACAAGGTGATTACAAGTCTGATAGGCAAGGAGTGGGGCTTTGTAAAGAAAATGGCTTTGACTTGCGGAAAAAAAAAAAGCAAATGGCCTCTGATTAGCAATGTCAATACTGTTTCTGCTAGGCCACTGTGCAACAATGGAACAAGGGGAAAAGATGTGTGGAAAGAAAATGAAAGAACAGCAACAAACTGCAACAAACTTATTGTATGCTCTTTATGTAGCACAGGAACCACTTCAGATATTATGGGGGCTCTGAGTAGTTTCAGAATCCTGGAGGCACATGCATGGTAGGAACATGCTGAACTATTTCATAGTGGTGCAGTCCACAAACTGGTTAGAAACATGATGACTCCACTGACTTTGGAGTCCTGGAACAGAGTTGCTGTTTTAACATGCTTCAAAAGGAATGACTTTATCAAAGCTGCTCAAGAACTAAACAAACACAAGCAAATGCAGGCAATATGGGGATTTGCTTCAGACCTGCACTGCTGCTCCAAAGCAACAGACTACTGCACAGAGACCCTATGCTGAATGCACTCTGACTCCCATATAATAGGAGCTCAAACACCTGGCTAACCATATGGACCTTATGTGGATTCTTACACTTAGATGTCAACAGGCTGAAGGTGAATACTGGACAAGTTGATGTGAACATAATAATGCGAATGTAGGCATCAAGTATCACTTGGGATGCCTAGACTATCACAACTTTTCTCCAACTGCTCCACCAGAAGGTCACGAATCTCCCATGAGTCCTTTGTTATGTCTGCCACATTTAGGATTCTTGCATACCTGTATATTTCTCAAGTGGCGTCACTTCATAACTTAGGGAGATGGCTCATAATCAATAAAATTAATTTCTGAAAATTCCATCTTCCAAACAGATATTAATGCTTTTTCTAAGTAGCTGAAAATAATAACCTTCTTACTGATATTTGATGACCTACTGGTTTGTGGGAGCAGCTCGGAACACCTGGCATTTGAATCAAGAGTGAATGTTAGAACTTGTGCTGCATGTTTGCCAAGCCTTTGAAGAACTAGTTTTACAAGGTCAGGTCGTAGGACTGCCTGGTGTGTGCCTGGGAAGATGTGGCTGAAGACAGTCATGAGTATGAGTGTGGAGTGTGTGTTTATCTTTAAGTGTTCTGAGGACTGGCAAACATCCCAGCTGAGCCAGATATGCATTCCTGTTTTAGTAACTTATAAATATGCTGTAAGAGACAATAAAGAGGTCTTTTTACCATTGCTTCAGAACTATCTTGCTGTCATCCTGAGTGCCTCTTTCATTGCCGCACTGATTAAAGGAGTAAACTTTTATGAAATATGTAGGAATCCTTATTTCAAAGTGACATAAAGGTCAAAGAAGCGTCAAAGAGGAATAAGAGAATAATAAGGGAAAAACATTTTTTATATAAAGCTACAACTATAATTATAAGGTAAATATATTTAAAAATGTTTGTATATTTAAGAATAGTAACTGTTACTTGGCTTCCATTATACACTTAACCAGAATTAGAGAATTTTCAACTGCATAGTGCTTTAACTCAAACTTTTTTTTATTCAACTAAGAGGATGAAAATGAGTAAATCATCATATTATGTATGAATTTTCAGTTAACTTCTGCAAAAATAACTTGTCCTTAATCACAAAAAATAGAGCTTTTCCATATCGTATCTTTCAGCCATAATTTTGGACTTAATATATCAATAATACACAGTTCTAAAATAATAGTTTTTAAGTGCTTGTGTGATTTGCGCCTGGTGGGGAAAATGTTCAAAACCAAATTATCTTACTTATGGCTTAGCTTTGTAAGGAATTGATTTCTCAAAACCTCCTAAAACAGTCTGGGGAATCATCACATGAATTATCAGCATTTGCTCAGTCCTTGCGCAACCCAACTGCAATGCAGAAAATGCAAAATCATGCATGTCATAGCCATTTTCACTGAATGTTAATGAAAACTCAGACGTACCTCATTTAAATGTGCTTATAAATTGTGCTAAGAAGAGCTAGACATGAAGTGTAGTCAAATACAAATCAATACAGGCACACATATTTCTTTTAAATACATTACATTTTTCTCTACACTGACCACAAACAGACACATTAGAAGTGACCTTTGGTTTAGATCACAGAGATCAACAGAAGAGAAAAAAAAATAGTGTTTCATGGGAGTTCATGCACTGAGTCTTTCTTCCCTAATGAATGATCATTTGTCTCCATAGACAGCTGAATCCTTAGAGATTTAATGTAAAGCACAGAGAAAACAGTGTTGAAAAAAACACACACAAGGATTTTTCCAAGTTAAGGTGTTTGCTGTTACCAAGAGCTTAGCATTTTGTGACTTATCCTTGTTCTTTCTGTCCTGCCAGTGCCATTCAACACCCACCCTTAGCTTACTTCACTTGACAGTAATGTAGTCCTGTGAGTGCAGTCCTCACCTCTTACAATCCTCCTCTAAAGCGCAGTCTCCAGCCCCTAACAAGCATAAAGGAGAACTGGATTCTCAGAGACTCTAGCAGAATAAAAAATAGCTGTATTTTGGAAGACAGTGATAAGCAGATGGAAAAAGCTGTTCAAGGGCTTTGTTAGTCTGGAACATTTCACTGCATGCTCCCAACAGTTGTTAATAGGGAATGAGTTAGTTAGCAGAAGTAATCAGCATGCATTCTATTTAGTAATGCAGATCAATGGGTTTTAGGTATAATATGCTCCCATTATGATAGATGCTTTAAAAATGTACCTTCTCTTCCAAGAGTGAGAATTTCAGGAGCATTCAACACTGAACTACATTTATTCTAACTGAAATCATGTGGACCCTACACTTCAGTTCAAAGACAGCAAATAAGCCAATATGTATTTTTTGAGACTATGAATTCAAATGGATTCTTTAACCATTGTTGATTTTATTTCAATAATCTAATATCAAGGGGACAGACAAGGTTTATACTTAAAAGAAAACCTTTATCCATAAGGAACAGTTTGAGCAGTTTCTTGGCTAGGTGGGAATTAAAAACAAACCCCAAAACATTTTCACAAAGGCAGACATTTCTCAAGTTACTCTGGACATTCTGGCACCATCCCATCTGTCTCCTACACAGAAAACCTGTGTTTGGAGCATATTCTTATTTTAATAGTTTGGGATGTAAATAATTTTGGTGATTGCTTTTGCATGGACTTGTGCCTAGCCCCTTTTTAGAAAGACAGCATATGCACTTGAACTCAAGGAGTCCTCCAAACAGCCCTGCGTTTCCTTATATCTCTTTATACTGCAATGTCACCATTCACTCAGTTCCTAACTGGCCTGTTTGTTTTATACTATTCGCTTAGGTATAGATATATCTGGCTGACATTTAACATTTCATTCTGCTTTCCTCTATTTTCTTCATGTCAGCCAAAGAGTGCTGGAGCATGTCTTCTCAACCTATGCCCCTGGAGTGCAATAGGGTTCTGCTTGATACTTCTGTGAATATAATTAAAAACTTAACTTTGAGAAGAAAATGAAGACATCAATAGTTTCATCTTAACATTTCTAGAGGGCTGAAGAAGTGGAAGATGAAGATGAAATCACCCACTCCAAAAAGTTTGTCTCAATTCTTGCCATTGCTTGAGGATCCTATGATGTGGGAGGAAGAAAGACAGGGATGAAAAGAAAGCTCTTAGGAACAGATGTGTGTACTAGACACGGCATGGATCAAGCCATCCTGCACTGAAGAAAGTGCTGTGATAGGAGTCTGAGATCAGCTCTGTTGGTAGCAAACCACTGTACTTCAATTCAACATTCCATTAGTATTTACCCCAAATTCCACAGTCCCCCTTAGGTCAGACTGGGAACTTTTAATGATAGAGAAATTTAAAATGGCCAGTGAGTTCCTTGTGCAAACTGCCAATGACTTCTCAATAGCTTGTCACTTGTGCCTCATGCTTATTTTGCTGTTCAGGCAGCATGAGATTAAAAAAACAGTTTTCATGAAAAACAGAAAAATCTACTTTACTTGAGCTATAGTTATATTATTTCTATGACATAAACTGAGGCCATTGCTAGAATGCTCAGGCCCACGTAGTCCATCTCTAGTTTTCCTGTGTTTCTAGTTGCTCCCAATTCACTTGTTCTGGCACTAATCAAAGAACAGATCCAGCTGAAAACTAATCCTCAACAAAAATGTCTATTTGTTTATTATTATTATTATTATTATTATTATTATTATTCAGTTGAGTTCTATCATCTGATTCATTTTGCACTTTGCATTTGTAGGGATGTAGTGGAAAAGTCTGGTATGAGGAAGTCTTCCCCTCAGTAGGATCAGGGTAGGGCATATTTAAACAAATTGGACATGCACAAGACCATGGGACTTGATAGGATGCACTGACAAGTGCCAAGAGCTGGCTGATGTCACTGCAAGGCCACTCTCGATTATCTTTGATAGATGGTGATGGGGAGAGTTTCCCACAGACTGGAAGAAAGCAAATGTCATCTCTTTCTTCAAGAATGGCAAGGAGAAGCCAGGGGACTACAGGCTGGTCAGCCTCACCTCAGTTTGGAAAGGTGATGGAGCAAATAATCTTGGAAAACATTTCTAAACACATCAAAGGCAAGAAGGCAATTTGGAGTGGTCAGCATCCATTTATGAAGGGAAATCTTACTTTACCAACCTGTTAGCCTTCTATAATGAGATTATTGGCTCCTTTGTGGACAAGGGGAGAGCAGTACATATTGTTATTTTTACTTTCACAAGGCTTTTGATATTGTTTCTGACAACATCCTCAAAGACAAACTGATGAAGTACAGACTGGATAAGTGGACAGTGAGATGGATTAAAAACTGCCTGAACTCCTGGGGCTGGAGTGTGGTGATCAGCAGCACAAAGTCCAGCTGGAAGCCACTCACTAGTGGTGTACCCCAGGTGTTAATACTGGGGTCAATACTGAGTAACATCTTCATTAAGGACCTGAATGCTGGGATGGAGTGCACCCTCAGCAAGTTTTTGGATGATATAAGGATGGGAAGAATGGCTGATACACCAGATGATTATGCTGCCCTTCAGAGGGACCTCAACAGGTTGGAGAAATTGGCCAACAACAACCTCATTAAGTTCATCAAAGGAAAATGCAAATTCCTGCACCTGGGGAGGAGTAACCCCATGCACTAGTATATGCTGGGGGCTGTCTGGCTAGAAGCAGCTCTACAAAGAAGGACCTGGGGGTCCTGGTGGACAACAAGCTGACCATAAGCCAGCAAGGGGCACCTTTTCTGAAGCGTCACCTTCTGTGCCCTTGCAGAAAGGAAGGCCAAAAGCCTCCTGGGCTGTGTTAGGAGTGTTGCCAGCAGGTAAATGCAGGTGTTCCGTCCCCTCTACTCAGCACTGGTAAAACACATCTAGTGTGCTGTGTCCATTTCTGGGGTCCCTAGCACAGAAGAGATATGGAGCTACTGTAGTGAGCCCAGCAAAGGGTCACAAAGATGATTAAGAAACTGGAGCATCTTTCATACAAGGGAAGGCTGAGCGAGCTGGGATTGTTTGGCCTGGAGAAGAGAAGGCTCAGGGGTTGATCTTATCAGTGTGCATAAATACTTGAAGGGAGGGTGTAAAGAAGACGGGGCCAGGTTCTTCTTAGAAATATCCAGTGATGGGACTACGTAAGAAAAATACTTTTTTACTTTAAGAAGTGGCCAAACTTACTGCTTCTGGAACAAATGGCCCAGAAAAGTTTGGGGTCATCATTCTTGGAGTTCTTCAAACTCTGACTGGACATGGCCCTAGGCAATCTGCTCTAGGTGACCTGACGTCAGCAGAGTGCTTGGACTAGATGATCTCCAAAAGTTTCTTCCAACCTCAGCCATTCTGTGATTTGTGGTTATTCCACAAATACAGGCAACTTTAAAAAAAAAAAAAAAAAAAAAAAAAAAGAAAAAATGATGGCAAAGCTGTGTGTTGTACATCTTAGAACTTAAATTATGCTGTGGAAAAATTCATGATAACAGTTTCCATTTTATTGAAAAAATGCACAAGATTCAGTTGCCTAAACATTAATATCATCTTAGACAATGTGGGATATTCTTCTTGAGTGCAATTGTTGCTCCAAAACCTATTAAATTCTGTGTCATACCTGCCACCCCAATACACATGTCTATGATACCTTAGTGTATCTCAAAATGGTGTTAGGCACCTATGTTTAGACACGTTAGTTCCTTTAAAAAATATTTATGCTTGGAAACTGAAGTTTTCTATAAATTAGGAACAGACAACAGGAGTTGGTACCCATAAAAGAAAAGAAAAGCCTAATCCAAGTAAAAGGCTAGAGTTAACAATGTCCATGACCACTATGAGGTGCAGATGGGATAAACTGTAGTCCTTTCAAAAACTGTTGACAGTGAAAAGACAGAAGTGATTTGTGAGCGTGAAGCTTTGGAATACTTCTACCAAAGATTAAGAATTAAACATTTCACTAAAAAAGCAAGATTTTATGTAATTTGTATTTCTTTTTTGGTTCTTGGAGGGCAGGGAATTATGCTTGTTAACTCTTCCAAGACAAGAACTGGGCTCTCAAAATGTCAGTTGTGTCTATCCTTTGAACTAAATACTGATTACTCAAGTGAGAATACCTTTGGTTTAGTTGTGGTTGTCTTTTTCTTTTCCAAATCCATCTCAGAAATAGGTATTAATAAATATGATTGCTATGAATGCTGGGAGCAAAGGAACTCCCACCTCCGTATTTTATTTTTATCTCAGTAAACTCTTAAAACATCTTGAAGGATTATAACAGGTCCTATAGGAATTGTAAAGTTCTACATAATTTATAAAGCCTGTAGCAAAGCTAACCTTTTGCCTACTTACAGCATTCAGATGCCCAACTCCTTCACACCTTATCAGAGACTTGAAAAATTGAATGCATTCCAAATGTGGTTCTGTATTTTATATATAACAGATAAAATGAAGAATAAGGTTTAAAAAAGAAATGTAAAAATAACTGTTAAAGTGGTGACAAAAGCAGACTGATGAGATGAAAATTACTTTGACAAAGATAGAATATTGACCAAAGAATAGATGTGGGAAAGAATAACTAAATGTCAGAAATCTGTTGTGTGTAAGAACACCTACAGCACTGATAAGCTTTAGAGGAAGCAGTGCCATTAAAGTAGCTTTAAGTACTGCTTCAAAAAGCTTGGACCAATGAGGCTTGACCAAGGTTTAATAGACTAGAAACTGCATTGACACAAAAGGAATTATTACTAGCTTTGCAATTTTTAAAGTATTTTTTTTAAACTGTAAAAAAGACCATTAAACCTGCAATTATAAACTGTTTTAATATTCTGAATTATGCTTGGTTTGAAGGACCATCCTCAGTGTAGTGGGTTCTTGATTTAGGAAACTACCATAATGGGATCAGCAATTGTGACTCTCCTTCAGATAAACACAATAATTTTTGGAGCACAGGAGGAAGCAAAAAGCTTCAAGATTCCTCTTGTGAGACAGAGATATTAGTGTCTCAAATGGTTCTTTGCAGAGGTAAACTGAAATGCCTCTGACATCTTTCTCATGACCTTTTCTAAACCCCATAGAGCATGTTCAGGTGAAACCGAGTATCGGTAACTAGCTAACAAAAGCTGGGATTCATTACCCTTTAGACATTTATGATCTTAGTCTAATGTAGAATACTTTTCTAGCATTACTTTATAATTAATGAAGAGAGAAAAGTTTCACTAAAGAGCAATTTATCCTACTTGCCCTAAAAACCTATGTTAGGATACAATATATTGCATTGTGGAATTCATTAAAAGGAGATGGAAAATCCACTGTAAGGAATGCATTGAAAAGCAGCCATATTCCACTACTTAGTTTAACCTAAACACCTAGGTTTTAGACCTAGTGGTGCACCACAGCACCAGGCTAACACAGAGACAGACATAAATAATCTACCTTTGGAACCAGAAAGTTCAAAAATGTGGCTGACTGAAATGATACAGAGGTAGCTCAATAAATATGCAAAATTGTATTATACAATGTCAACATGCCTTAGGAAATGAGCAAACAAGCATGTTATAAAAGAGCTGTAATAAAACTGAACAACTGGGCAATAAAATTACTTGTGAAGTTAAATGACAACAAATACAACACAAAGTTTTAGGAGAACTGGTCCTAATTCCCAGCAGAATGAAAACCATAATGGGTTGCCCAGGGCTATGCTAGACTAGACATTAAGGCTTAGGAAAGAGGTCTTGGAATCACAGTGAGGAATTATTTTAAATCCTTAGGTCAGTGCTCGCTGCCGAAAAATAAGACAGAAAATACACTAGCACAGATTAGGAAAGGAAGTTAAACTAAACCAGAAAATGTTACTATGTGTTTTAAAAAGCCTCAGAGGTAAGGAATTGCTTCCATCTGAAGTGATATTAAATAGGTTTTTATATTGGAAAAAGATAATTCATGAGGTTTACCAGAAGTCTGTAGAGCAGAGTTTGAAGAGAATGTAAATAAGGAATGATTCTTATCTCTTTAATACAAACATAGATGCACACAAAGAAATTATCAAGCTAAAAAGTAAAATGAAGGTAAGAAAACAGTATTTCACGTAGTGCATGATAACATTTCTAAAATCATTATTGTATGATGTGTTGAAAGGTCTTAAAAGGAATTAATTTAACACCAAGTATTCACCTTTTCTTTTATTTTTAAAAAAATATATCTCTTCTCCAAAGTAAGAATTATTGGTTAACCTGAGAGAGTGAGAGAGAATATATTGGAAGAGAAGAAGCTCTAGTCAGGTCCAAATACGTGATACTTATGCTCACAAATGGAAAATTTCCTTACCATTCTCAATATAATTATTTAAAATTACAGAGGTCTGTTAGGTAGAGAATTCTTTCCTTCTCTCATATAGATATCATTGAATCCCAGGAATAATGTTGATCAGCATAGTTATGCTAATCCATGATTTTCACTTAAACCTGATATTTTAAAGAAGGTATAAAATAAAATAAAAATTTATTCATTATATGAGATTTAATGGAACCCAGCAGACTTCAAGTTTCATATTTTTATCTGTCTTGGAACAGCTGCTGACATCTGTGGGAAAATAATGGAAGAATAGTGAGGAAGATTGTAAACATGCTCAAGTGACTTGCAGCTGGGGTGTAGAAAAATACATATATCATTCTAATTGTTGTCTATCCTTGTGTGTTTAACAAGTAAAACATCTGTGTTCAGATAACATAGGCCTGTGATAGACTCAGAGGCACCCTATTGAACATGCTTGGAGATTCCTGTCCTGCTGTGGGAAAGATCAAAGCTCAGTGGTAAATGAGCCTATGCAAATCCCTAAAATACAGGCGAAAACAGCAGGTTTGGTGATCCCCTAGGAAGGACCGAGCTCTGCGGTGCCTGTATCCTATTCCCACTTATGTGCCTCTGCCTGGTGCTGCTTTGGGGCTCCCCAGGTTCACAAGGTAATGAAAATAAATTTACTCTTTGCATTTCATCTGCGGTTTTGCGATTGTTCCTGCGTTCTGCCTGTGCCTGCTCACGCAACATCATTGTTGATATTACTCTTTGACTGAAGATAGTTTCTTCAAGACTATAACATTACATCATGAACAAGCGTCAGTATTGTATTAACTGAATGAGTTTTGGCAGATGAAAAAATAGCTAATTCATTACATTCTATTTTTAAAAGGAAGCTTTCAATTTTCAGGAAATTACAAAGAGAAAAAGAGGTTGCCCATACAACAATATTATATTTTATCTGGTTATATCTAATGTCAACTCATTCCATCGAAGTAAATACAAGCTGAATTTTCTCAGCACAGCTCAGGAGGGATGGTGTAAAGGAGCTTGTCATACCCTTACAATTCACATCCAGAACTTTTCATCAAAGTAGATCCCAAAGACATCAATGTTGAATAAAGCTTGGAAACATAAGTAGCTATTATCTCCTCATCTTTGAAATAGTATTTTTATTAAGTTCTGAGAAAATCCATAGTTATGAATCCTGACATAACTCCTAGTTATTCCAATTTTATATAAAATGTTTCCTATGCCTCCAGTGAAATCGCCTGTCATTTACATGAATGCAAAATGAGATGTTCAGTCCTCTAACTAGCATTTGACTCAAATTGAGATTTTGCAGTATCCTTCAAATATTTTGAACCATTAAGGGAGACAAAATATTACTATGTTAGTCTTAATTTTCTTATTTTCTTATCTCTCTTTCGTGAGTAACCACTTCATGGAACCATATCTGAAATACGTAAAATACGAAAATACCTGTGAAATAACAGTAACCCAATATAATTTTATAATTTTTTAAAACAAGTAAGGTCGATGTGCCACATTGCTTCATCACACATCTTTGCCTATATTAGAATCCAAGCACAACCAAATCATATACCTTAATAAGTAAAGGTTTGAAACAAGAACGTAAACTATTCTTATACAGAGTAGATTTCAAGTAGCAGAAATTTGATGGAATTACAGGACCAACTCCTGTATCAGGATGAACTTGCTTTAAAATACCTGTTTTATTTTTGTGTTTTACAAGTGGTATTGTTGAAGTGAAAAAAAGGCAGATCGGACTTATGTCACTGATGTCAAAGATGAATTCTTCCTTAGTTACCTACTTCATAATAGCTGTATCCTGATATGAAAAACCTGATTTAAGCTTCACAATTTCTGTATGTCCACCTTATCTTGTTGTCAAGTATTTACAGAGGCTTGACCAACAATGCTAGCTACCAGCATTTGAACATCACAAATGAGAAGACTATCAATGAAATAAGAAAGGCCAGCCTCCACTTTGGGGAAGATATTTAAATTCCATATTTGAAGACATATTACATATGAACTGATCCAGAAATTAAATGCGTGAACTCACAGACTGTTGGGAAAAAAAGAAATAAGAAACTGAAAATACATTAAATTATTGAAAGCAAGAAAAAAGAAAGTATAACAAAACAAAAACAGTAACTAGAGATTCAATAATGACAAAGGATACCATCATAGTCTAAAATACTTAATTTTCTGAAATGTGTGATACAATAACAGCCTGCAATATTTTTACTTTATTTTCACAATTTAAAATTCCAAAGAGAAGTATCAAATTAATAAAGTGCTATGATTATAATCTTCTACTTAAAGAACAAGTACAGCATAGAAAGAGATGAGCCTAATGACTGGAATTCTTTAGATGAAGGGCTGCACTCTTGTTCTAGAGCCCACAGGGACATTTAATGAACATGATTACTTCCTCCACCATGCTGTAGCCGCTTCAACCTCGGGCAAATCTTTTTGTGTCTCACAGACTTTTTATATAAATAAGTATCCATTTTTAAATACAGGTATATGACTTAGAGACAAACAGAACTGTTTAATCCTAATTCTACAAGTTGGGGTGCATTCACATCTCCCATATAGGTTAGTGGGAATTATAATTAATACTCAGTGATTTGTGAAGCAAGGCACTATAACCCCTGAATATTGAAACAAATGATAAAACAAAAGCTGAATTTGTAATTTCATTTTTCATTCTTAGCAATATTTACATGCAGCACAAGTACTTTATTTCATCATTCTTGTTTGAAAATATTATTAACCCTAGAGGCAAATGGAAAGAAATATCTTTTACCCTATGTCGCAGCCTGGAGCTGCACTATCTTGAATATAATCAAGGTCAAATGTGTGTGAAGGCTAAAAACCTTTATTTGCATATTACTGTGTTAAACCCTCTTTACATTGCAAGGCAGAGACTGATAAAAAATTCTGAGACACCATTAAATTTATACAGAAAGTTTTAACTTGACACAAACTTTCTTGCATGTATGAATTAAAGATGATTTAATTATCCCTACTTAATGTACTGAGTTTGTTAATTGTTTGATGCACATTTGCAGATAAACATGACCTGAAGCACACGTAATTGTTCAGGCTTTTATACCAGCTCCTATTCTATTAATATTTACCAGCATTTTGGAAGCAGTAACACCGTAGAAGGCTAATTTACTGTTAATTTTTTTTTTATTATTTTGACCAAAAGAAAGGCACAACAACATAACATCAATTTCTCAGCTTCATCTAAAGTTTCTACAATGAGTTATGTAGCTTCTTTTCCTTTAAATCCAATATGCCCAGCATAACAGGTTCAGTGTTATTTTGAAGTCTGGGTTCAAGCAGTTAGTTTGTGATGATGATATTTGATGAACCAATGGCCTAAGAGAATCAGGAAGGGCTCCAAATCCAGTGCTAACATTACAAATATCACAGTCTGTGGATTTCCCTGGTTTCACTGCCAACTATCTAATGTAACCATCCTGCTTTTAATGAGCATTGGACCTAAATCCTTATATCAATATGCACCATATTTTTCAAGTGTGACATATCACAGTCACAGTTGCATTAATGAGATTGGGAAACTTTGCAGTTCCAGAAAAGAACTTTGACTGAGTTTGTTTTAGAGTGTTATACAAAGCCTGAGGCTTGAAGTCTGTGGAATAATTTTCCTCAGTCAATGTTTTTGCCTCCAAAACAGTTTAGCATTTAAGCAGAAATAAGTTCAGTCTCACAAATTTTGTATGTAAGTATTAGTTTTAGTAGCTTAGTATCTTAGGCTACAATGAACATTATTCCTATACCATTTGCTGTATTGGAATAAACTTTTTTTGGACAACAGTGTAATTTTCAGTGTTGGTATATACATTCAATAAATTTCAATTGGAAATTCTCAAATATCCTTCTGCCTTATAGATACACATCCCCTAAGAAGCATTTAAAAAGCTTGATAACAACAGGAATAAGAAAAAAATAGATTTCTAAGAAATACTTCCTAATTTCTAATAGAAAAATTGTGAAGTCTATCTTCAGGTAGCACTGCTTCTTATTTTCTCATTACTTCAAATACTAGCATTACTGAATATGTTTAAATAATGGTAGTAGACAGTATCACTGCAAAAACTATTTTTAAAACTTTTGTAATTCAATTACTATTGGATGTTTGTTAAAACAATTTTAAGAAGTTCTATTTATAAATAAGTAATGCATTGCTGAATGTAATCTCTGTAATGAAAAAAAAATACTACCCTAATGAATTTTTCAGTAATTTCACTTGTGGACTAAATTTTTTCTTGGCAGTTTAGATATACTTAATTACTTACATAATAACATGAATGGACTAAGATTATGAAAGAGTCTATTCTATTATCTCTCCTCCCTTACATTATCTATTTCTCAGTTCCTGAATGAGTAAAATGAAGACAACAGAGATTGGATTTTTCATTGTTGTCCTGCCAAAATACTAGATCTACATTTTGTTTTCATTTAAATAAGACTGTGTGGAACTGCTGTACAAATGACACTTATTTATTGATTTTTCAATCCAAAGTAAGTAGCAATAATGATACCCAGTGGAAAACAACATTCATAGTGGGCATATCAATCATATTTTTTGCAATGTAGATACATTTGATTGTGCTATAAGTTTTAATATCCTCACCTGTAAGGCAGCTATAACCGTTTCAGTGTGATGCAACAGCATCCAAATAATGTTTATGTCACCTCATGAGAAGACTTGTTTGATGTGGTGTTTTAACTTTTCAGAACAACTTAACAAACATTAGCTTCCTTGAGTTGTGTCTCTTCACAGCTAACAGTTTTTAATCAATTATGTAGATGTAAGCATTGCTGTTGAACCTACTCCCACTTATATATCCTGTTTTGTTTTCACTATAAGTGAAATTCAGTTCTTCTTAACTTAATATTGACATTTCATTTGTCTGCATTGACAGGAATGTTTCAGTTAGACACTTTCACAGCTTTTATATTTAGTAGCTGAAAGGCAGAACAGTAGATGAGCTTCAGCTGTGGAATTCACTTTTTCCATATGGAGCACTCACTGCTCTATTTGCTAAAAGCAAAATTCACTATGGAACTTAGGTACTTGTGAGTTCAGGGCTGTTATACATAGGTTTTAGGTTCCAAATAGAGATCAGAATTGAAAATTCTGAATAAGGTATCATTGGTTCTTATACATGAGAAAGTCTCCTAAAAATAACTAATGAGAAAATCTATGTGCCTGAAATGTGATGTGTTTCTCAGGTTTAGAATTAGTAGTACTTTTGAGTACTTGAAGTTGAGGTGAAAGAGGTTTCAGTAGATGGAAAATATAGTGAATATTGATCATATCTAGTTTT
>NW_010973220.1:1350527-1351015 GCF_000737465.1 Haliaeetus leucocephalus | reverse complement strand
TATGTTTTGAGTTCAGTATGTGAAGAATGTTGGTAACACTGATGTTTTCAGTTGTTGCTAAGTAGTGTAAGTCAAGGATTTTTCAGCTTCTGATGCCCAGCCAGCGAGAAAGCTGGAGGGGCACAAGAAGTTTGCACAGGACACAGCCAGGGCAGCTGACCCAAACTGGCCAACGGGGTATTCCATACCATACCACGTGATGTCACATCTAGTGTAGGAACTGGGGGGAGTGGGGGCAGGGAATCGCTGCTCGGGGACTGGCTGGGTGTTGGTCTGTGGGTGGTGAGCAATTGCCCTGCGCATCATTCGTACATTCCAATCCTTTTATTACTACGGTTGTCATTTTATTAGTGTTATCATTATTAGTTTCTCCTTTTCTGTTCTATTAAACCGTTCTTATCTCAACCCGCAGGTTTTGCTTCTTTTTTCCCGATTTTCTCCCCCATCCCACTGTGGGGGGGGGGGGGGGGGGGGGGAGGGCGTGCCGG
>NW_010973220.1:1342998-1350517 GCF_000737465.1 Haliaeetus leucocephalus | reverse complement strand
CCCCCGCGGGGGGGGGGGGGGGGGGAAGCGGAGTGAGCGGCTGCGTGGTGCTTAGTTGCTGGCTGGGGTTAAACCACGACACTCCCTGACAACAGAATGCTTTTCAGCCCACCTGAGAGAGTCAAATCATCAGTAGACTAACTAGCTAAATGTCTTTCAAAGATTTCTTCCCAGGTGTTAAAATGAGGTTTTAGTTCATTGGGGCACTGTGAGAAAACAAGCATTAGCTTAACTGATTTAGCAGCCATCATTTGTGCCACTGCATTCAGTGGCCTCAGCACAACATAAGTATTGAGAATGCAAAAAGAATTACCCTTTTTCTTTTAATTGCAGTGTAACTCATACTGTCAAAAACACATTAAAAATATTACTTTGTGTTGTTTCTATAAGTCATCCATTAAAGCAACATTAATTTTTAAAAAGAAATTATGAACAAAAACATGACAAAAAGCTTCATTTTAAGTTTGTAGTATTTTAAGTAGATAGGCATAAATAAGTAACAGATCTGCATTCAACTGGTAGATAGAAAATTATCAACATTGATGATAATCATCTATTGTAAGAGTTGCTGATGCATAATGATTCCTGAAGTCCATTCAACAAAAGATGTGAAGTGTATTCCAGTTTGATCCTATTCTGATTGCTAGCTAGGGCACCCTTGCAAAAGGCTGAGGTTTTGCCCTTCTCCCATGGAGAAATGCACCACAGCAGGTAACAGAGCTTTACCTAACTTCTGAGAGCTGTACTTAAAATTAAACGTTGATTACCTCTATGACTGCCTCTGGGAGCTATGTTCTTCATCTGACTCATATATAGTCCTTTTGCAAGCACTGGTTAAAGGGAGCTAGACTCTCCCTAATCAGGGGTTAGCTGCAATAAAGGCTCCTGGTACCCTAGATCAAGGGCAACTAGTCATGCTCGTTAGAAGCTGCTAGAGCTTCCTCCGACCCACAGCCTTGTAGCTCCCCTTACCCTGTCCTTACCTGGCAGCAGCAGGAGCCCTCAGGTGTCTCAGAAGGTTTCCAGGTGTTCCCTGATGATCCTGGACCTTGTCCCCAGAAGATCCCAAAGCAGAACCCGGAGACTGCTGCTCAAACTGTTGTTTCTGTTGGCATATGTATTTTTTATATATATATTTTTGTTTCTTGAATTTCTTAAAAACTATTTCTGGTGGATCAATACCAGAAATGAAGATTAGACCAAACCCAATTTTAAGCCACTTTTATTTACTTTTGGAGAGAAATGAAGGGAAAAAAAAAAAATTAGGATGGTATAATATAAATAGAAAGGTGAACATTCTTAAGAAAAAAATACTGGGATAATTTTCCTTTTTAAGAATGCCAGGAAAAACAGCTATTTCCAGAGTGTAGTTCTGCCTGAAGCATAATAGCTCAGAACTACAGTAGTACCTTTCATCAGAAGGAATCCCTTAATTAAAGAAAGAATCACAGGATATCCACAGAAGTTAAAAAATAGAACATACATGAAAAATATGGCTACTCTCACCCTAGTGATTTGAAATATTAGGTTTTTAAGTGAAATTTTTATATTCAGGGATTTATTTCAGGTAGGATGGAAAGAGTTAAGGATTTCTTTCACTGAATTGGAGTACAGTTAGGTTTTTGTTCCCTAATGCCTTGCCCTCTTCAGGTAGCTGAAATAAAAAGCCTACCTTTCTGACAACACAGCTGACAGCAAAAAAAAGAAAGAAGAGAAAAAGCAAAAGAGAAATCACAGAAAACAATAATAATAAAAGAAAAATGTTCTGTCACCAAGGAATACAGTCAGTATTTTATTTATTTCAGAGTGTGAGACTTTCTTTCCCTTGGATTAAATGCATGCACATTTTTGCTTTTTTACTTTTACTCTGCAGTATCGACTGAAAAGAACCAGAAAGACTTCTAACTCCAAACGGCATCTTGTACTTTCCTGAACACTCATTTCTCCACATTAAGACTGACTGCCATCCTGGGAAAAAAAACCCTGTTGAATGAAATTGCCGTGAGGTGCTCTGCTGTCTTCTACTTCTGCTACACTCCCTCATAAACTACATCAACTATTATGACTTTACAGTAGCTGTGGTGATTCTTGAAAGGATGAAGAAGTGTATAATTGAATGCCATCTTATTTTGTTTGAGTCATTTAATTTGGAGCTTTTGGCAGGGACATTCATGACATTTCTTAACCTGAAGGTCTGTAAGTGAAGAGTGAAATACAAAAACAGAGCTACAGAGAGAAGCTCACAGAGGTCCATCTTTACTATAAAGGCAGATGTGCATACTTTTCCACAGCTTGGTTTTTATATTTTTTTAAAGAAATTTAATTAATTCAAATAGCTGTATTTCAGAAGCATATGTAACCTTCAAAATATGAAGAAAAATTAAGTAATCACTTAAAATAATATGAACAGGGGATGTAATTGTCCCATTCTGTGGCTCAAAAAAAGTTATATACACGAAGTTATATATGCTACCATTCTTATTTCTCCATCTGTCTGAGTAGTTGTGCAGTTTGGTGGCACTATACAGGCAAATAAAAAAATTCTGAGTTGTTTTCAATGTATATTAGATTTGACTGATTAGGAGCATAAAGGCAGATGAGCTATGGGAGGGGGCAAAAGTCTCTATAGTGATGCTTTAACTATATCCATTAATTTCCCTTCTAATGAGTTGTTTATATCTTAGCTCTCTTTCCGATTCAGTGGTTATTACCTTATTTGTCTCTAGAGTTTTGTGTACACTTTTAAAAAGCAGGGGTGAGAGTGGAAGGACAAGCAAATTCTCATATAAAAGAGTTACATAGTGATTGTATTTTCTCTATTAGTTATGATTTCTATTTAAAACAAATACAATTTGTGGAAGCCCAAGTACGTCTTTAAACAGCAACTGTTACAAACTGATGATGAAGACATATTTTTTTTAACTTGTTATTTGATTGAAGCCATTGGAAAATAAGATGGATAACCTAAATATCACAAACGTGATTCTTGTCATGGTAAATCAGGATTCCTTTATTTATAAGAAAACATCTGGTCCTTTTTTAATCTAATCTGAATCATAGCAGAGTTAAAAGAAAGGGGTTTAAGGCAGCGATGAAATTCTTTCGTACAAGGATACACTGCATGAAAGAGCAATACTAACTTTTAGGAGAGCATATTAAAAAGAAACAGAATCAGTTGTGTGACACAAATACATTAAATGTTTCCCCCTTGTTATTTAAGGTATCCACAGAAATATAAAAGTAAAGAAAATATTCATCATTGATGGATACGGTGGAAAAGGATGCAGGACTGGCCATTACAGCTGAAAAAAAATGCTTTTTATCTCTGCTTTTTCTAAATGAAGACATTTGCCTACAGAAATTATTTTTTTTAATGGAAACCAATTATGTCACATATTCAATACTACTTTTCAGGGGGAAAAAGGCTTTTAAAATGCTGAAATAAATTTCACAAACTTTTTATTGTAAACTGTTGAACTATTTGGAAGGAGTTAAAAAAATTAAATTTTTTTTAATAAAGAATATAATCTATCTTTAGATCACCTCATAATTGACAAAATGCAATCAAATTTTCTATCATCTTCTTTATACTCACAGCCCTGAAAGCTTTTCAAGTGGTGTATGCAAAAACTTCAGTACACTGAAGTTTTAAACACAGAGTTCTTAAAGATGGTCAAAGATAGTTGGCCTCTTTTTTGCATATTCTTGGTAAATTAGAATATAAGGTCATGGTGTCACACTAATGATGAGATGTCTTATTAGCAATTGTTTCCACTGTTCCATTATGAAGTCGTCTAGCAGCCACATACAAAATCTATTTCAGAATATGTTTCTAAATAATTTTATTTATGACTTGTGCATATCATAATCCTTTAGGTTGTCATCTGATTTATAAAATAAAAGATCATACAAACTGATACTAAATTTATACATGTAGTATTAGTCAGTGTATATTATTAGCTTGAATTGTCACTTGTTCATTAGTCTTTGGTTTTTGTTATTTTAAATTTTAAAGGAGGTGTTTGTGTACCATACAACAAAAGATAAAAAACATATAAGTCAGCATTTGGTATAATAGGAACAATATACTACACATATTTTTTCAAAGGTTTTTCTACTAGTAACTAACAACACTGTAGGTAAAACAAGTTCTTTCTAAAACTGAGCAGG
Source organism: Haliaeetus leucocephalus (assembly GCF_000737465.1). Lineage (NCBI taxonomy): Eukaryota > Metazoa > Chordata > Aves > Accipitriformes > Accipitridae > Haliaeetus > Haliaeetus leucocephalus. Next base: position 1,346,347 of record NW_010973220.1, on the reverse strand, counting down.
AAAACCACTAAAGCAAGTACTCATGCTGATGTTCTTAGAAGTCAATATGTATTTCAGATTGCCTGTTGATTTTACCAAATTGAAAATGAATCTAGCAAAATAAAAAACCCTAATATGATATAATGCAATACCATATCAGTAAGAAATTCTAAATGCATTTAATTTATCCTATGCAAAATCCATTTATGGAAACATTTTTAATCTGGTCGAATAAATATTTAATCCACATAGAAGTTTTTTTTTTTTTGGCATAGAAAATAGATGATGATTTCTGCAAGTGTCCAGACTAGCAGATTCCAGTAGTTAGTTCATCCCCTATCTTACATTCTTTCAACCCTATAAAATAGCAGTAATGTTCCTAGCTCTTCTGATTAGCTCCCTGACCTCATTGAGAATAAGAGCTTTAAAGATGTGACAAAAAGTCCCAGCAGGCATTATATCTCCATTTTTTTTGTGCAAAAGGTAAGACACTTCAAGAGCAAGCTTAGTGTCCTTCACAAGTTCATGGTCAATATGTATCGTGGTTTAGAAACTCTTATTCTGATGTTATCTGACAATATGGGATTTGTATATGAAATGTCACCATTTTTTTCTGAAATTAAAGGGTTTGGGCTTCTGAAATTATGGGGCTTTTTCACTTTTTTTTTGTTTGGGTTTTTTTGTACAAAAGATAATTATTATTTGAGCTGTTATTTCAATATTTTCAAGGAATTTTCCTTCCTAATAGGAAGCAGAAATCTCCTATATAATAACAAAAGATGATACAAATAAATATAGCCTTAAGTGACAATGTTAGATCTTGTAGATCGAGTGGAAATGATAAATCTTCTAGACCTAATGTATTTGAGCCAGCACACAGCAAAAAGCAGAGCAACTCAGTTCGGTACATATCATCAGCTTGCTCAGCTGAAATCTGACAATTGTATTCCCTTTAGCAAACTAGTAATTTAAATAGTAAACAAATTATAACTACATGCCATTATACTTAGATTTTTCTCTTTATCTTTTTGTATAATTCATTTTGAAAGCTACAATATATAACATGTATTCCAAGAAATAAGACATCACAATTAAAGTGTATGTGGAATTTCAGTGGCAATCTGTAGTTTGTGATATTTCACTTCACCTGTTTTCCACACTAGGAGGTTTAACAAGCTCTAAAAAAATCATTATATTTTACATCTCTGTATCAAATGATGCACACAGTTTTCGTGCCACAGTTTCCAGTTTGTGACATGCAGTTTTATAAAAGGTAAAATGGCTCGTGGCTGAAGACTGAATAATGATCTAAGTTTTTTTCACAGGCTTTCTGTGACCTTCATTAAATTGCTTATGCCACACTGAGGAAGGAATTTAACCAATGATGAATTGTAAACCAAAGTTCGAAGTTTATTTACTATTCATTATTCTTGGCTTCTTCTATTTGAATTGTTCCATGAATCCAAAAGAGGGTTCACAAACTATTGTGACCTAGGTGATCAATCACATACAATGAATAGTAAAGAGTTACTATTAACAACTCAAGGACAATTGTCAACAGTTAAAGCATTTGACATATCTTTGTTTCTTTTCTGACTGAACTTGCCTCAGGTGTTCCAGCTTTTTGCCTGCATGTGATTAGAGCTTGAATCTCACAATTATTTTGATCTGGTGTCAGGATTTAGCATACCACACTGTCCTTTGTCCTTTCAGCAATGAAGTTTGGGTGCTACTACTGCTTCACATTGAGAACTGTTGGTTAATAATACGGGGCCATACTAGCTTATGCATTAAACCAGAAACTCTCATAGTTCTGCAGGGTGACACTATCTTCTTCATATCTGAATTCAGCATGGAATTCAGTTCTCAAATTACTCTCCTTAAATTTCCTAAAGAAATAAAATGGGGAGTTAGTTGCTTAGGAATTAGATTTATGGAGGTCATGTTCATCCGAAAATGTTTGGGTTACTTAATAGACAGTGCCAGGAATCATAGAATCATGGAATGGTTTGGGTTGGAAGGTCACCTAGTCCAATCCCCCTGCAATGAGCAGGGACATCTGAAACTCGATCAGGTTGCTCAGACCCCTGTCCAACCTGACCTTGAATGTTTCCAGGGATGGGGCATCTACCACCTCTCTGGGCATCCTGTTCCAGTGGCTCACCACCCTCACTGTAAAAAATGTGTTCCTTATATCTAGTCTGAATCTACCCTCTTTTAGTTTAAAACCATTACTCCTTCTCCTATCGCAACAGGCCTACTAAAAAGTCTGTTCCCATCTTTCTTATAAGCCCCCTCTAAGTACTGAAAGGCCACAATAAGGTCTCCCTGGAGCCTTCCTTCTCCAGGCTGAACAACCCCAACTCTCAACCTTCCCTTACAGGAGAGGTGTTCCATCCCTCTGATCATTTTTGTGGTGCTCCTCTGGACCCGCTCCAACAGGTCCATGTCTTTCCTGTACTGGGGGCTCCAGAGCTGGATGCAGTACTCCAGCTGGGGTCTCACCAGAGCAGAATAGAGGGGGAGAATCACCTGCCTCGACCTGCTGGCCATGCTTCTTTTGATGCAGCCCAGGATACAGTTGGCTTTCTGGGCTGCAAGAACACATTGCTGGCTCATGTCCATCTTTTCATCCACCAGTACCCCCAAGTCCTTCTCCTCAGGGCTGCTCTCAATCCCTTCATCCCCCAGCCTGTATTGATACTGGGGTTGCCCCAACCCAGGTGCAGGACCTTGCACTTGGCCTTGTTGAACCTCATGAAGTTCAAGTGCACCCACTTCTCGAGCTTGTCCAGGTCCCTCTGGATGGCATCCTGTCCCTCAGGTGTGTCAACCGCACCACTCAGCTTGGTATTATCTGCAAACTTGCCGATGGTGCACTCGATCCACTGTCTATGTCATTGATAAAGATATTACATAGTACTGGCCCCGATACGGACCCCTGAGGGACACCACTTGTCACTGATCTCCATCTGGACATTGAGCCATTGACCACTACCCTCTGGATGTGACCATCCAACCAATTCCTCATCCACTCAACAGTCCACCCATCAAATCCATATCTGTCCAATTTAGAGAGAAGGATGTTGTGGGGGACCATGTCAAAGGCCTTACAGAAGTCCAGATAGATGATATCTATAGCTTTTTCCTTGTCGACTGGTGTAGTCACTCCATCATAGAAGGACACTAGGTTGGTCAGGCAGGACATGCCCTTGGTGAATCCATGCTGACTGTCTCAAATCACGTCCCTATCCTCCATGTGCCTTTGCATAGCTTCTAGGAGGATCCGTTTCATGAGGCACAGAGGTGAGGCTGACAGGTCAGTAGTTCCCAGGGTCCTCCTTTCCACCCTTTTTAAAAAAGGGTGCAA
>NW_010973220.1:1341780-1342558 GCF_000737465.1 Haliaeetus leucocephalus | reverse complement strand
GCCTCACCATGGTCTTCCCCATGGGCTGCAGGGGAATCTCTGCTCCGGCGTCTGGAGCACCTCCTCACCTCCCTCTTCACTGACCTGAGGGTCTGCAGGCCTGTTTCTCTTAACATGTTCTTACTCCTCTCTCTGGCTGCTGTTTCTGTGCCTGCTGCAACTTTTTTTCCCTTCTTAAATATGTTCTCCCAGAGGTGCTACCACCGTCGCTGATGGGCTCAGCCTTGGCCAGTGGTGGGTCCGTCCTAGATAGTGGCTCTGTCGGACATAGGGGAAGCTTCCAGCAGCTTCTCACAGAAGAAGCGAGCGAGCAGCTGCATGGTGCTTAGTTGCTGGCTGGGGTTAAACCAAGACAGTTCTATAAGGCTTGTTTCCTTAAGCAACTAGGCTAAGTCAAAGTTATACATGCATTTTAATTCAGAATTATTATACTGCTATGCAGCCTTGTAATTGCTTGCTTTATTTGCGTCCACAACCTGATGAGACCTTCTACTACAAATAGGTTTGCTTTTGAGTAAAAGACATACTTCTGCTACTATAAAGAATTTGGTCCAGCATAGAATTTGGTCCAGCATATTATGTTCCACAACCGTGAGACAAAGAACAGACATGGTTCTAATTTCACAAGAGAAAATTGTATTTTTCAAAACAGTCATTATTACCAAGAATTTTTCACAGAACTAACTCAAGAGTCTTAGAATCAAGTCTTAGTGACTGTCATGGTTTAACCCCAGCCAGCAACTAAGCACCACGCAGCCACTCACTCACTCACTCCCCA
>NW_010973220.1:1339940-1341392 GCF_000737465.1 Haliaeetus leucocephalus | reverse complement strand
AACTCAAAACATAGCACTGTACCAGCTACTAGGAAGACAGTTAACTCCATCCCAGCTGAAACCAGGACAGTGACAAACACTAAAATGGCTGCTCCGTTTGCAGGTTTCAAGTAGTTGCTATTTCCAGTCTGAGAGGAATAGTATTCTCCAAACCTAAAACAAAGTTTAAAAATTAAAAAATGCAGTATTTCACAATATCTTTTTCTGGCTTTTAGTCAACTCTACAGTGACTACACTGATTCTTCATTGCAGTTCTGCAGGAGAGTACTGTAATCACTGTCTGAACAGCTGTTATTATATACTTGGAGGGCAAATAACCAAGGGAAGAGCTGATGCCTCAGTAATGGCAGAAAATTCAACAGGGAGAAAGAACCAAGTCAGGAAAATAAATTGTTATGGCTAGCTAAAGATTCTTTATCACCCTTGTTATGATATTGCCTTTCTCAACCACTGTGATTACACTTTTTTTTTTTAATGGAGATTACTTTTAAAAAATAAAAAATAATTTCTATAATATTTAAACTAAGATTATGAAAAAGGAGGAAAGGATGAAAGGGGAAAAAAACCTACATCAAAAACATGGTGCAAATTTTGTAGTGAAAAAAGTAGAAAAATAAGAAAAGTTTTGGTTTTAGTTGTGACTAAAGAAGCAGTCAATAGTTCACCTGATGAACATGTAGTTCAGTCTGATTACCAAATGCTGTTCTGTAAGAGAGAAACACAGAAAACAGTAAGAAAAAAAATAATTTCTGCAGAATACCTAGATAGTTGTATTGTTATGATGACTTTCTTTTGCTTTTATTTTTCTCTAGGTGGGTTTGTTTTTTGGCTTTGTTTTGTTTTGTTGTTTCTTTTTTTTTTTTTTTGACAAAACAATGGAAACAATGACAACTCTGAGAACTAATCAGCAGGAATCAAGATACATCTCCAGGTCACCTGCAGCTGATTACCATAACTGATAATACACGAATATGGCTAGCTGCCCAAGTCATATTCTTCTGCTGTCATTAAATTTGGTGCTGTTTTTTCAGAAGTAGCTAGATGTTACATGAGTTTTCTGGAGACATAATGGAACATTGTGAACTACTTGAATTATTTTACTTTTAATCATTAATTAGATTATTTAATCATTATTTACATTCCATATTAACATTTTGAATACTATTGCCTTTGCTTACTGTCGTGGTTTAACCCCAGCCAGCAACTAAGCACCACGCAGCCGCTCACTCGCTCCCCCCCAATCCAGTGGGATGGGGGAGAAAATCAGGAGAAGAAGTAAAACTCCTGGGTTGAGATAAGAACAATTTAATAGAACAGAAAAGAAGAAACTAATAATGATAATGATAATACTAATAAAATGACAACAGTAGTAATAAAAGGATTGAAATGTACAAATGATGTGCAGGGCAATTGCTCACCCCCCGCCGACCGACACTCAGCCAGTCCCCGAGC